>NC_080162.1:209793004-209985976 GCF_950295315.1 Erinaceus europaeus | reverse complement strand
GTGGGACCAGACCTGCGCAACTCCCAGATAAGTGAAGACTTTGCCTACCTATGCACTATGGTCTTCTTTTCTACTTATGAAGAGGTTTGCCAAAGCCTCTACTGTTTCATCATGAGACAGTTACTCTGTCTCTGGAACATTTTGCTCTGGGCCAAACTTTGTTTCCCTGACCGGGAACTTTGGTTTCTTATGACTGGGATCATAGAGCTTGGGAGATGCACTGAGATTTCTCCTTGGACTTTCTGGATTCCCTCTCCCATGTTTCCTGAAGAAAAGGACTACATTTTGCTCCGGGCCACAGTTTGGTTCTTTATGACTGTGATCGTAGACCTTGGGATATGCATGGGGATTTCCACTGGGACTTTCTGGACTTCTTCTCGAATGTTTCCCATGGAGAAGGACTACTCTAATTTGAAGAACATTCTCGAGTACCCTGGCAGTTCCCAAGTATGGAGACACGTGGTTAGTTCTACTCTCCTGATTGGATTCTTTCTTCAATGGGAAGATGCTTTTAAAAATGGGTGCCTGAAGCAATCCAGCAGGAACAGTCAGAAACACCCTAAATGGAATTTCGAGGAGCTTTTTGGACAAGGACACCCTCCGGGGACTCTTAATCCTACATGGTGAGATCTTGATAATCTTTTTTTAAAATTTATTTTATTTTTATTTATTTATTTATTTATTTATTTTCCCACCACCCAATCTCCATATCCCACCCCCTCCCCCGACAGCTTTCCCATTCTCTATCCCTCTGGGAGCATGGACCCAGGGTCATTGAGGGTTGCAGAAGGTAGAAGGTCTGGCTTCTGTAATTGCTTCCTCGCTGAACATGGGCGTTGACTGGTCGGTCCATACTCCCAGTCTGCCTCTCTCTTTCCCTAGTAGGATGGGTCTCTGGGGAAGCTGAGCTCCAGGACACATTGGTGGTGTCTTCAATCCAGGGAAGTCTGGCCGGCATCCTGATGACACCTGGAACCTGGTGACTGAAAAGAGAGTTAACATACAAAGCCAAACAAATGGACACTACTTAATGCTCAGAGGATCAGTCAATCAAGAGGACTTAACAATTATTAATATCTATGCACCCAATGAGAAGCCATCTAAATACATCAAACTTCTACTGAAAGAGCTACAGCAATATATTAACAGTAACACAATCATAGTAGGGGACTTCAACACCCCACTATCTCAACTTGACAGATCATCCAGGAAGAAAATCAGTAAAGACATAAGGGAGCTAAATGAAGAGATAGATAAACTAGAACTATTGGACATTTTCAGAGTCATTCATCCCAAGAAACTGGAATACACATTTTACTCAAATCCACATGGGTCATTCTCAAGGATAGACCATATGTTAGGCCACAAAGACAGCATCAGCCTATTCAAGAGCACTGAAATCATCCCAAGCATCTTCTCAGACCACAGTGGAATTAAACTAACACTTAACAATCAACAAAAGATTAGTAACAGTGCCAAAATGTGGAAGCTCAACAGTACACTTCTTAACAACTTCTGGGTCAAAGAGGAAATCAAGGAAGAAATCAAAATGTTTCGAGAGTTCAATGAAAATGACGACACAAGCTATCAAAATATTTGGGACACAGCTAAAGCAGTCCTAAGAGGGAAGTTCATAGCTATACAAGCACACATTAGGAAACAAGAAAAGGCACAAATAAACAGCCTGATTGCACATCTTAAAGACCTAGAAGAAGAACAACAAAGGAACCCTAAAGCAACCAGAAGGACAGAAATTACTAAAGTTAGGGCAGAAATAAATAACATTGAGAATAGGAAAACCATACAAAAGATCAATGAAAGTAAATGTTGGTTCTTCGAAAGAGTAAACAAAATTGACAAACCTTTAGCCAGACTCACAAAACAAAAAAGGGAGAAGACCCAAATAAATCGGATAGTAAATGAAAGAGGAGATATCACAACAGACACTGCAGAAATTCAACATATCATGCGAGGCTTCTATGAACAACTATATGCCACCAAGTTAAAGAACCTGGAAGAAATGAATGATTTCCTAGATACCTACCAACTTCCAAAACTAAGTAAAGAGGAAGTGGACAACATGAACAGGCCCATCACAGCTAATGAAATTGAAACAGTTATCAAAAATCTTCCCAAAAATAAAAGTCCTGGACCAGATGGTTTTACAAATGAATTCTACAAAACTTTCAAAGAAGAACTAATACCTCTACTTTTAAAAGTCTTCCAGAAGATTGAAGACACTGGAATACTCCCTGCAAGCTTCTATGAAGCCAACATCACCCTGATACCAAAAGCAGACAGGGACACAACCAAAAAAGAAAACTACAGACCAATATCTCTGATGAACATAGATGCGAAAATATTGAACAAAATTCTAGCCAACCGGATACAGCAGTATATCAAAAAGATTGTTCATCATGACCAAGTGGGGTTTATCCCAGGCATGCAAGGTTGGTTTAATATACGTAAATCAATCAATGTGATCCACCACATCAACAAAAGTAAGACCAAAAACCACATGGTCATATCAATAGATGCAGAGAAAGCCTTTGACAAAATACAACATCCCTTTATGATCAAAACACTACAAAAAATAGGAATAGATGGAAAATTCCTGAAGATAGTGGAGTCTATATATAGCAAACCTACAGCCAACATCATACTCAATGGTGAAAAACTGGAAGCATTTCCCCTCAGATCAGGTACTAGACAGGGCTGCCCACTATCACCATTACTATTCAACATAGTGTTGGAAGTTCTTGCCATAGCAATCAGGCAGGAGCAAGGAATTAAAGGAATACAGATTGGAAGAGAAGAAGTCAAACTCTCCTTATTTGCAGAGATCTTGATAATCTGGTTCAAGTTGCGTTTCATAAGAGAATGATTTGAATGACTGAATTTTTGTTTGACATTGACTTAAAAAAAATGCTAGATGCAGCCATGATTTCTAGAGACATCCAGAAACAATCCAAAAAATTGTTTTTTTCCTCCTTTGATTTCTCTTTTACGTCTTGACATGAATCTGAAACGTTTAATCCTGGAAACCGTATGAGTTATGGGTGGGGCAGATAGTGCAATGATTATGTTAATTATTCTCATGCCTGAGGCTTTTAACCGTGGTTCTTCTGTTTACCTTTCCACATTTTATTGAGTTTAAACTGTTTAAACAACCTTAAAATCATACTAGAAAGGACTTCCAATTATAATGGAGTTATCAATTATAGTAAACTTCTAATCTGCTACAAGTTTTGTTTGACAAGTAAGTGAATTTCAACTGTCAAGTCTTCACGTGAAAAAGCATCTACTCAAATGGAGTTCCTGGAAATCCATTTGGATCCTGTTCTCTGACATCGCCCACAAGATGGAATGACTACAACACACCCCCGGAAACCAATGGTGAGACCTGGCACGACCTGAAGAAACAGATTCACAGAGTCCAAAGATCACTCTCTACAGAAAAGCAGAATTCTGGTGGCCGACATTCCCTATCGAGACAGATGTGCAGCGTTTCATCCTCTGGCATTTTCTTCTGTGGTCAGCTACTTTGGACTGACACCTCCATCGGACTTACTGGTACATGCTACTGTGTTTCTCAAAGACTAACTTCAGCCAATTGCCTTGAGACTTTACAGACCATGTCCCCTCGCCTGCAGGCTCTGTCCCAGAGGCAGAAAACTCCCCTTCCTTATTAGGTTATGCCCACAGAGGCATGAAGAGCCCCAAGAGGCAAGAGATGCCCACAGAGGCAGGAAACGCCCTTTGAGGCAAGAGATGCCCCCAGAGGCATAAAGCGTTCCCAGAGGCAAGAAATGCCCTTTCGCCTGCTAGGCCTTGCCCTTTGAGGCAAGAAAAGCTCCCCTTGGCATCACACTGATTATTGCTGCTCACCTATTTTGTTTTCCATGTCATATGCCAGTTCTTTTGAAAACGCCTGTACGATATACATTTCTGTTCACCCTGCAATGGCCATTAGTTAAAAAGAAAGGGGGAATTGTTGGTATGTATGAGACCCCTTCTGTTTCATTTGGTTTTAATCCCCCCTGCTTAACACTATTCTATTTACATAACCACTTCATTCTATTTACATAACCACTGTTAACAAGTACCACCCTCCCTCCAGGGCATTTGTGGTTCAGTGATAGGATTCTCGCCTGCTCCACCCCCTCCTTGTCACACTCTGATTTTCGCCAGTCACTTTTCTCTCCACCCTCTCTATGTCACATCCTGTTTCCACCCTACTTGGCAAGTATATATAAAGACAGCATTGTGAGTTGTACTGTACTGTACTTTGAGTTTAACTTAGCTCATCTTAGATTGTGCTGCGTCCTGCATGAATAAAGAGATACTGCCTACAGCTCAACCATGAGTCCCTTGTCGTCTGTTACCCGCCCGTGAAGCTAGCCCAGCAAAAACAACACCTGTAGATGTCGTGATTGGCATGTGGGTCCCATCAGCACTACACAGGCCACATATTTTAAATCAAAGTTCAGTTCTATAGGACACTTCTAGGAGATTCCCTACACAGGTCAGGACCTGGCTTCTATGAAGACCAGTACATGGACCTGCCCTTGAAAAGACCCCAGGATAATGGAATCTCAATTGTTTCTTTAAACATAAACTTTAGATAAGCAAAAACTTATCTTCTTTCCTGGTCTGACATTTCAAGCTAACTTATAAAGCAGCTAATTCTAAAAGCATCATTCTGGGGGTAGATGGTATAATGTTTATGCAAACTGTCATGCCTGACTCTCCCAAGTTCCCGGTTTAATCCTTTAATCCCCCACATCACCATAAACCAGAGTTTACCAGTGCTCTGGTTAAATAAAAAAACAAAAAAAATCATTCCTGTTTTTAGTGGGCTGGCCAGAGCTTCATTTACATACAATCAATTCACCATGGTTATGAAGCAGGGTGGAACCCAGCATCCTGCCCCTCCACCAGCATAAGGAAACTTCAGTAGTGTATTCCTCCTTTCTCTCTATTCATCTCTCTCTCTCTCTCTCTCTCCCTATATATATATATATATATATATATATATATATATATATATATATTATCTTGGACCTGGTTAAATGCACATAATCCTTAGTGTAAGGACCTGCACAAGAACGTGGGTTCAAGCCCCTGGTCCCCACCTGCAGGGGGGAAGCTTCATGAGTGGTGAGGCAGTGCTGCAGGTGTCTCTGTCTCTTTTCCTCTCTACCCCATCTCAATTTCTCCCTGTTTCTATTCAGTAACAAGTAAACAGAATTTTAAAAAACATTAAAAAAGATGTAAATCTTCTTTAGACCTTGCTGCCCCACCTCTCAGAGCCTTGGCCTGGCTCCCTGCGAGGCTCTCACCTTGCTCCACACGTGGCTGCAGCCTCAGGTCTCAGCAAGGACAGGTGCACAGCAGCTGCTTCAGGAAAGGCAGGTGCATGCGCTTGGGGCTTTCTGAGCCTCGGTGTGCAGAGGGCTCAGGCGGCAGCGGACACAACCCGGCTTTTGGCAGTGCTGTGAAGACTTGGGTGAAGCTTCAGTGGCTCTCCCTTGAGGGCCTAAAGCACTGCCTACTCCTCTGAGCCTCTGAGCTTTCTGTTCTTTGCTACTGGGAGTTCCTGACTGACAGCACAGTGCTCTACACATGGGCACAATTCCCCAGTGTCTGCAAAATACTCTTACCCTTGGTTGCCTGCTTTCTTCTTACTGTCCCTCACCTTGTTTTTCAAGTCAGACAATACTCTGCCGTCTTGTTATAAGGGCACCCATCCCATCCAGTCAGGATGCCAACACACAGACAGAGCCACGAGAGGGTGTGGGCACCCGGGTGAGTCTGCAAGGACAACACTCCTGCCCATAGAATAGCACAGGCTGTCTTCACCATTCTAGTCCCAGTGCTTAGAGCTGTGTAGCTCAGAGTTGGCTCTCCGAAAATGTTGTTTGAATAAATGAATGACTTAATAAGTTAATGAACACGAAGTGAACTTGAATTAATATAGGACACTAATGCCAAACCTTTCTAGCAACAGGGATTCATTTTATTAATTTCTTCTCATGGGTCTTGTGCTTTGATAAATCTCTTCTACGAAAATGAGACTAGCACCAAATTGGCTTTTCCCATGTTTAATTCATCAAAGACAGACAAATTGCTAACCAGTGCTTCTAATCAGCATGAAATATGAGCATGCTGTAGCCAACCTGAGCTGCTTACTTCTTAGCTGAAGTAAATACAATGACCCACTGGCACAGGTGCACCTTCACAAGCAAGGGAATAATTACTCCTAATATTGCATAAGTTTCACACTGGCTCAGGAGCCTGTGGGAATCTGGGGACCCTAGTCTGGTAAACATTGCATAGTATAAAGGATGGTTTATTTTTTATTTTTTTAATTTTTTTATTTAAGAAAGGATTAATTAACAAAACCATAGGGTAGGAGGGGTACAACTCCACACAATTCCCACCACCTAATCTCCACATCCCACCCCCTCCCCCGATAGCTTTCCCATTCTCTATCCCTCTGGGAGCATGGACCCAGGGTTATTGTGGGTTGCAGAAGGTAGAAGGTCTGGCTCCTGTAATTGCTTCCCCGCTGAACATGGGTGTTGACTGGTCGGTCCATACTCCCAGTCTGCCTCTCTCTTTCCCTAGTAGGGTGGGTCTCTGGGGAAGCTGAGCTCCAGGACATATTGGTGGGGTCTTCAATCCAGGGAAGTCTGGCCGGCATCCTGATGACACCTGGAACCTGGTGACTGAAAAGAGAGTTAACATACAAAGCCAAACAAATTGTTGAGCAATCATGGACCCAAAGCTTGGAAAAGTGGAGAGGAAGTATTAGGGAGGTACTCACTGCAAACTCTAGTATACTTCTGCTTTCTTACTTTGGTGCCATACTCCAAACTCAGTCAATTTCTGCTTTGCGTTTCTACTTCTTCTTCCTTCCTTTTTTTTTTTTTTACATGCATAACATTCCCCAGATTCCCATTTAACAATACAACCCCCACTATTTCATTCATCATTTTTCATGGACCTGTATTCTCCCCACCTACCCACCCACCCCAGAGTCTTTTACTTTGGTGTAATACTCCAATTCCATTTCAGGTTCGACTTGTGTTTTCTTTTCTAATCTTGTTTTTCAACTTCGGCCTGAGAGTGAGATCATCCCGTATTCATCCTTCTGTTCCTGACTTATTTCACTCAACATGATTTTTTCAAGGTCCATCCAAGATCGGCTGAAAACGGTGAAGTCACCATTTTTTACAACTGAGTAGTATTCCATTGTGTATATATACCACAACTTGCTCAGCCACTCATCTGTTGTTGGACACCTGGGTTGCTTCCAGGTTTTGGCTATTACAAATTGTGCTGCCAAGAACATATGTGTACACAGATCTTTTTGGATGGATGTGTTGGGTTCCTTAGGATATATCCCCAGGAGGGGAATTGCAGGGTCATAGGGTAGGTCCATTTCTAGCCTTCTGAGAGTTCTCCAGACTGTTCTCCACAGAGGTTGGACCAATTGACATTCCCACCAGCAGTGCAGGAGGGTTCCTTTGACCCCACACCCTCTCCAGCATTTGCTGCTGTTACCTTTTCTGATGTGTGACATTCTCACAGGAGTGAAGTGATATCTCATTGTTGTCTTGATTTGCATTTCTCTGACAATCAGAGACTTGGAGCATTTTTTCATGTGTTTCTCGCCTTTTGGATCTCTTCTGTGGTGAATATTCTGTCCATGTCCTCCCCCCATTTTTGGATGGGGTTATTTATTGTCTTGTTGTTGAGTCTGGCAAGCTCTTTATATATGTTGGTTATTAAACTCTTATCTGATGTATGGCATGTAAAGATCTTCTCCCATTCTGTGAGGGGTCTCTTGATTTGGGTAGTGGTTTCTTTTGCTGTGAAGAAGCTTTTTAATTTGATGTAGTCCCATAGGTTTATACTTGCCTTAGTCTTCCTTGTAATTGGATTCGTTTCATTGAAAATGTCTTTAAAATTTATGTGGAAAAAAGTTCTGCCAATATTTTCCTCTAAGTATCTGATAGTTTCTGGTCTAACATCCAAGTCCTTGATCCACTTGGAATTTACTTTTGTATTTGGTGAAATACAGTGATTCAGTTTCATTCTTCTGCATGTTTCAACCCATTGTTTCCAACACCATTTGTTGAAGAGACTCTGCTTCCCCCATATAATAGTCTGGGCCCCTTTGTCAAAGATTAGATGTCCATACGTGTGGGGCCTCATTTCTGGGCTCTCAATTCTATTCCACTGGTCAGTGTGTCTGTTCATATTCCAGTACCAAGCAGTTTTGATGACAATGGCCCTATAATACATAGTCATACCTTACAGAAGGGTTGCACTATAGTGCGAACAATTAGAAGCCTGGGGACCAGGCAGTGGCTCACCTGGTTAAGTGGATCCGGGTTCAAGCCTCTGGTCCCCACCGGCAGGGGGAAAGCTCTATGAGTGGGGAAGTAGTGCTGCAGGTGTCCCTGTCTCTCTGTCTATATCTCCTCTCCCCTCTCAATTTCTGTCTCTATCCAAAAATAAATAAATGCATAGATAGATGATAGATAGATAAAATTTTAAAAACAAGAGGCAGATACACGTGGCCTGGGAGAGGCGGGACTCAGTGGGCAGGTGCACAGCCTGTGACTCTACTGGTGTGGGCGTGACCCGCCAGCAGTGGGCGTGGCCTCTGGGGGGCGTGGTTTACGGAGAGGTGCTCGACCTGTGACTCTACTGGTGTGGGCGTGACCCTAGTCAGCAGTGGGTGTGGCCTAGAGGGGCTTATGGAGAGGCAGTTGACCTATGACTCTGCTGGGGTGGGCGTGGCCTTAGTCTGTGAGGCTGCAGCAAGTAGGCAGTCCCACCGCCTGGAGGTGGGTGTGGCCTAGAAGGGGCGTGGCTTATTGGAGCAGCCCTATGGGTGGAGCCTGAGACCCCAGGACTTCCCCATGATGTCACTTCTCCCTGAATTCCAAGCCTGGCAGAATTTCTTCACTTTAAGTGTCTCCCATGGTACAGGGTGGCTCCTTGTCTTTTTCAAAATAGTTTTATTCATTTTGATTATTGGATAGAGACAGAGAGAACTCGAGAAGGGAGGGGAGACAGAGAGGGAAGAAGACAGAGAGACATCTGCAGCCCTGCTTCACCACTCCTGAAGCTTCCCTGGGGGCTTGATCCCGGGTCCTTGCACACTGTAATGTGTACGTTCCACCAGGTACACCACTGCCCAGCCCTGCTCCTTGTCTTTAGTGGTTTTAAGTTTAAAGTGTGTATACCACTTGCATGGAAAAATCAGATATTTTTATAAAAATATATTTTTATTTGTTATTGAAAATGAAAAAACATTTTAAAAATAAATGAAATGAAAATAAGAAAAATAAAATTAAAACAACAAAATAATAATAAAGAAACAAAAAGACTAAATAAAATAGAAAAAGGAAATAATATTTATAGAAAAGAAAGAACCCCATTCATTGTATATAACTTGCTGCTTAAAAGATCACTTAACCACATGGACTCAGTGCTTCTGTTCTACAGTCTTTTCTGGTAAAATTTTCCTATCGCAGGATATGGGAGCCACAATGTGCAGCGCATAGTCAGGTTACTTATACAAAATGTGGTTGAATAGTGTGGCATGTAATCGCGTTTAACTAAATATCCATAAGATTGAATGAGTAAGTTGGATGGGTAGGTGGTAGGGCTGCCTCGCAGCCGTTACAATATAAAGTTTGCATACAGCAAGTCCTAGCGCAGTGAATGATCAACCAGGGTCCTGCCTGCGGGACCTAAGAAACAGAACGCTACCAAGGGTTTTCTCTGACCAAGGAACATGCCTCTGCCCTGCCTTCTCTTGCTCATAACTGCCCAGCGATGCACTTGGCTTTCTGTCGCATCACATGCTTGTATTGCTAAACAATACACTGTTTTGTTTGTGTTTTGAGTTCTGCACAAATGGTATCAGATATTATATTTTCTTGTGTGATTTACAGTGTGTAGCTGTTTTATCCAACAATAAGTTTCTTTCTCTGTGCATGTGGCTATAATTCATTTATTTTTACTACTGTATGCAGTGTTTTTTTTTTTAGCTTAAATAATTCCTTTCCTAAGTTTAGTTATTTTTATCTGATTTGGCTATGCAATATAAATGCATCAAAATAGCAAGCTGACACTAATTGCTATAATGAACTCTCTCCTATGTGACATTAACAAAATGAAGCCATTCTGTTTACTATTTCCATCATTGCTCAGAACAAGGAGGCAGTGCCCCTGATACTCCTTCAAGAATTATGCAGGGGCCCAGGGTCCTCCCATTCTATGACAACAAGCTCTCCAGCACTGGATTCCTGGTATCCAGGGCAAAAGGAAGAAGGAGAAAGACCTTTCATAGGACAGGGGCGGTTAAGAAATGCCTTCTACACGCTCAGGGAAAGAAAACAGAGCTGATGACTATGTCTGTGGTCTTTTTCACATTTCAAACTTTATTAAAGAGTCCCCTGGGCTTAGTGTCGGGAAGCTGGTTTAAGCTGATTTTTTTTATTACACAATCTAATTCCTTCTGCTTTATTATTCCATGAGAATTTTTTTTTGCACCAACCATATACCAGGCAATAATCACGTGATGTCTGCAGCATCTTTAAGACGAGGTAGGACTGTGTGTCCTTTGCTTCATCACTTGAAAGCCAGGGAACTCACTAGCCCCAAGGAAGCTGTTCCCATCTTTGCACAGCTTAGCTGATCACTCATCATAATGCACATGTCAGCTAGTTCAGACAAAGACAAGGACCAGGGCGTCTGTACCTGTGCACAGCTGAGAGGATTCAAAGACAATTAACTGTAGGCTGGATTTGCTGAGTGAGGCACTGGTCCTGCCAACCATGATGAATGAAGACTGCGAGTTGGGGAGTCGGGCTGTAGCACAGCGGGTTAAGCACAGGTGGCGCTAAGCTCAAGGACCGGCGTCAGGATCCTGGTTCGAGGCCCTGGCTCCCCACCTGCAGGCAGGTCCCTTCACAGGCAGTGAAGCAGGTCTGCAGGTGTCTGTCTTTCTCTCCCCCTCTCTGTCTTCCCCTCCTCTCTCCATTTCTCTCTGTCCTATCCAACAACAACGACATCAATAATAACTACAACAATAAAACAACAAGGGCAACAAAAGGGAATAAAAAAAAAAAAAAAAGACTGCGAGTCTAGATTCTGGCCATGATGCCCCACTGTGCTTTTCCCTTTTTTTTTTATGTTCCAACAAATTGTCACATTGTGTTTTCCAAAGTTTAATGAATTAGATCTTTCCAAATCCCAAAATAGTTGAGCCAGCTGGGTTTTGCATTCACCCAGCTGTTCCCATTTTTTTCATACTATGCCACACACACACATATATATCCACACACACATGGGGGGGTGGGAAGAAGATGACTTTGTAACAAAGATATTTTCAGCTCCTTACTTTTTAAGATGTTGAGATACTTTATTGAAAGCACCCTGCAACTAACATAAGCTCACTATGTGCTAATACAAATATATTTAAGGTCTTTGGTTATATAAATAAAAGCTATAGAAAACAATGATTTTTCAAAAAAAAAAAAAAAAGACATGTACATTAGTGAAAAACCTGGATTTTTTCAAAAGAGGTACCAGGAATGGAAGAGAGAGGAAGCAATAAAGTGAGAAAGAAGACAGAGAGGAGAGGAAGAAAGGAAGAAGAGAAAAGAAGAATGAAGGCCTTCTATTTACCTCCAAACTAAACAGAGAGTAAACTGTATCTGGAGACCATTTTACCTAGCACCTGCCATCCAGCTGTGTTCTTTAATACCCCTGATTCCATATTTTCAAAGCTGCTCTTCCCATCTAGTGCACCTAAACTCAAGCTCTTGGTTCACACAGACACAACTATCCCTTTTCTAGTCTTACTCTTCTCAGCAGATACCAGCTTCATGTTTGCACTGCAAAGTGTGTGTGTGTAGGTCTGGGAATCAGCCTACTGATTTCCTAGGCATTCCAATGAGTTTCCACCTCCGTGTTTTCAGCTTTATTGTTTGCAATTTATTCACAACCCCAAGATCACAAGACCATTGAAAGATCCCAGTCTGGAAGGCTGGCAGGTGCCTCCCTAAGCAGAGGGCACACGACCAGGTGAAATGCCTGGGATTCAAGCTCAATCATCACATGGGAGCACCAAACTGGCTTCTTAGGAGGGGAGCTGTCTCCATCCCTGCTGGGGCTCATGTGGGGTGGCTCCAGCCAGGAGGTAAGCTTACCAATTCTCCCTCTCCAGCTCTAAGGGGCCCAGAGATCAGAAAGGAGACACTGGGGAGTATTTTGGTACAAACACTCATTTTATTTGAGGGTGGGCTTGGGTATATATAGAAAGTTAAACAAAGAACATTTTTCAAATACGTCAGAAATTACAGGTTTCTTAAAGGTCAGCTTGCCCCTATGGTAGGGGGCTGGTATGACAAGAATTGATGCAGATACATAAAGGTCAAGACAGTTATTCTCCATGATGCAGGCAGGTTAATTATCCAAAGGCATTTGAGAGAAGCATAGGGGTTAAACCAGTACAGTGAGATAGAGAGAAGAAAAACAATGCCTAATGTAAATCATAGATATCAAAGGGCACATGGAAATAACATTTTGGGGCTACTATCTGGTGTTGGGGAGGTGTATGTTAGGGTGTGTTCTCCTTGGTGATCAAAAGGTGAGGTTGATGTGTGAACTTTGAATGACTATGTGAACTTTGAATGAACCTTAAAGCAGGCAGCCATGTGACCTGCTGCTAGCAGGGAGAAACTGTAAGATTTCTGTGAGCTTGAGATACTAACAAGGGGAAACTGAGTCTTGGTGACTTTTCCTTCTTGGCTCATCTCTGTGAGAGAGGCTAACAAGCGGGGTGTCTTTCCAGACCTCCATCCGAGGATGGGGGGATATCTCCTAAGCTCTACCAAGCTTTTACATAGTCCTACACATCTCTACCTTTCTCTTGCCCTCTATCTGGAGGAAAAAGAGGGGAAGAGAGAAGGAAAGGAAATAGATGGGAGAGCATTGGAGTCCTGCAGTCCTGAGACTCAGTGATAGCCCTGGAAGGAAAGCCAGCCCAGTCTGGTCTTTCTCCTGTTGGTTGTTTCATCCCTTCAGATGACTTTCCTAATGAGCTTATTCTACACAACTATAAACGAGACAGAAGAAAGCAGGGATGCCAAGACTCAGGAAGTTTGCTCTTGTCCAAGGCTGACCCAGGTCAGAATCCTATTTTTTTCTGCTTGCAAAAGCCTCATCTCCAGGGCTGGGTGGGGGCACACCTGGTTAGGTGCAAAGGCCTGCACAAGGGGTCCAGCCCCACTCCCCACCTGCAGGGGGGAAGCTTCACAGGTGGTGAAGCAAGGCTGCAGGGGTCTCTTTTTTCCCCCTCTATCTCCCCTCCTTCTCAATTTCTCTTTGTCCTGTCCAATAAAATGGAAAAAAAAACCCAGCTTCCAGGAGCAGTGGATTTGTAACCCCAGAGGCAAAAAAGAAAAAGAAAGAAAGATAGATAGAAAGCTTCATCTGCTTTGAAGATTCTGCTTCTTTTCTCTTCCCTACTCCTTTTATCTTTCCTATTTGAGTTGTCAGTCTTGATGATTATGACTCTAGCTTTTTCAGAAGCACTTATTTACTTTCCTAATACCTGATAGCAGCATGTCAGTAGTAGGTAAATACTAGCACATGGTGAGCTTCCTAGTGCAGGAATCATTTCATTCATTCGCAGTCACTTTCAACATCAGCAATATTGGTAGACAGCATCATCTCAATTCTGGCTGTGTGATGCATTCCAGCACTATCTCAAATGATTCTAGAGAAGCCTGTGAAACAGCTACTATGACCACACGCTGCAGACATCACATCATGACCTAGATGTGACAGCCACTTGCCTGAGGATGCCCAGGAACATGGCCTGCATGGAAACTCACCTGTCCAGTAAAAGCCTTTCCCTGCTAGACTTTGTTGGGTAGTATGCCAGCTCCCCCAGCTTAAAGCTTCTGTCTCTAATCCTGCTTAACTAAGCACCAGCCTGCCTGCAGGGCATTGGTTTGATCCCACCTAAAGCTGCAGTCTATTTACATAAACCACTGTTAACTAAGCACCACCCTGCCTGCAGGACATTGGTTTAATCCCCACTGGTTCAGGATGTCTTTTTGCTCTGCCCCCCTCTCCTAGTACACCCTGATCTCCACCACTGTCTTTTTGCTCCACCCTCTCTACGTCACACCCTGTTTCCACCCTACTTGGCTAGTATATATACAAGCTGTTTTTTGAGTAGAAACACTTGGAATTGCTTTCTGGCTCTGAGAGTTCCAGAGTATATCTCCTGCGATGTTAGCTCAGCACGAGTTCCTGATCCCTCTCCCACGCAGCAGCCTAGATTGGCTCCAGTTGAGTTCTCTCCAACCCAGAGAGCACTTGCTAGGAAGAAGCACCCTCAGGCTATCCTGGCATTTGGCACCCGAACAGGGACACATAAACAGCAGATTTACAAAAAGACATCCTGAACCAGTGGGGATTAAACCAATGCCCTGGAGGGAGGGTGGTGCTTAGTTAACAGTGGTTTATGTAAATAGACTGCAGCTTTAAGTGGGATCAAACCAATGCCCTGCAGGCATGCCGGTGCTTAGTTAAGCAGGATTAGAGACAGAAGCTTTAAGCTGGGGGAGCTGGCATACTACCCAACAAGACTCACTACAGTTTAGCTGCAAGGGAAGAATTTGGCAAAATGAAGACAAAGACATAAGTTCTAGAGACATCTTAGCTGGAACAGAGCCTCAGCTGTGCTGCTGTATCAGCTGTAACTCATCTGAGAAACAGCAACCAGTGACTACCAAAGGCTGCTGGGAGGGCAGAGTAAGAGCCAGTGACTACCAAAGGCTCCTGGGAGGGCAGAGTAAGATTAGAAAAACCATTAGCACATCATTATTATTTCTAATTGACAAAAGAAGACAAGAAGGTATAAAACAAAGTGATTTACTCAGGGCTAAATTCACACTAGTAGAAGACTCATGAAATACTTAAGCTTGTAAAGTGTCTGATATCTCACCATATTGCATCTACTGAGATGGACATTTCACACAGTTGAACTTTTAGATCTTCTGACCCAAGTTCTTCACTATATTTGCTGGACTGTAGAACATTAATGAACATTTGAGAACTCTAGAATTGGCAACTTTTAATAAGCCTCACTTGAAAAACCTGTTCTCTTAAGATTCTCCAGTTAACAAATGTAGATTCTTGAGTTTAAGTAACATGACAAGTTAGCAGGTTCAAACAATATTTTGTGTAAACAAAACATTCATTAATTTTTTACATTTTATTGATTTATTTATTGGATAGAGATATGAAGAAATTGAGAAAAGAGATATAAAGTGCCAGGATAGCCTGAGTGTGCTTCTTCTTGAGGACATGCTCTCTGAGTTGGAGAGAACTCGACTGGAGCCAACCTAGGCTGCTGCGTGGGAGAGGGATCAGGAACTCATGTCAGGCTAGCATTGCAGGAGAGAGACTCTGGGACGCGCAGAGCCAGAAGACAATCCTATGTGTTTAATCAGAAAAGAATCTGTATTTATACTCACCAAGAAGGAAATAGTAGGGTGGAAAACAGGATGTGATTAAGAGAGGGTAGAGCAAAAAGAGAGTGAAAACCAATGGGATTAAATGGTAGAAAACAGGGTGTGACTAGGAGAGGGGGTGGAGCGAAATGAGAGTGTGAACCAGTGGGATTAAACGGTGGAAAACAGGGTGTGACTAGGAGAGGGGGCAGAGTGAAAAGAGAGTGTGAACCAGTGGGGATTAAGCCAGTGCCCTGCAGGCAGGGTGGGTCTCAGGTAAAACAGTGGTTATGTAAATAGACCACAGCATTAAGCAGGGGGGAGCTGCCGTACTGCCCAACAATAAAGAGGTATAAATAAGAAGCCTACAGCATTGCTTCCCCACTCGTGAAGGCTCCACTCCTGTAGGTTGGGACCAGAGGCTTGAATCAGGGTCCCTGCTCTTTGTAGCACATCACACCACCACCCAAGCCCTAAAATTTCATTTATTATCTCACAGTTTCTGTGTGTCAGAGGTGCAGACACAGATATGGTAGGAGAGCTATCGTGGTCTCTCAAGGATACCACTAGAGGAACAGCCAGGACAGACATGTTGTTTGAAGCTCCATTTGGTGGGATTTGTCTCCGAAAGTGCTGGGACATGAGTGTGATTGGCACAGGGCTACCGTCAGCCTGGAGAGCACACTACAGACTCACGCAAACCCTCAAGGGGTTGTGGGTGTGGGGGAGGTTATTTAAGCGAGTGTCTGCCAGGCCTCTCTATGTCCCTGCCACCCTGGCCTGCTTTCCTTTATGCTTTTTCTGGGACCTGATCAAGTGGAGCCGAGCTCTGCTAACGAGCTCATGGATGCAGGGCTCCTGCCACCAGGACGAGCCCATCTTGCCTGTTTTTCTGAACCTAAACAACATGGTATATTAATCCTCCTGTTTGTCTACAGCCCCAGTGAAGATTTTTTAAAATTACTATACAAACTCACACAGGTTGTGGCAGAATTCTGTTCCTTATGGTCCTAAGACTGACAATTTCAGTTTTTTCCTAGTTTTCAATGGGGGGAGGGTCACTATGAGTTCTTGGAAGTTGCTTAGAATTCTTGACTACATGAGCTTTCCAGACAGGTCAGATTTCTCCTCCCAAAATCAGCAAAGGAAAAAAAATAGCAAAGAAAAAGGAGACTCCATAGGACAAGCTGTTTAATCTTACAGAATTTACCATTCGTGTGTGTATGTGTGTGTGTGTGTCAGTGTGTGTGTGTATGTGTGGTCTAAACTATTAGTTTTAACCAAGTTGCAGGTTCTATATACACTCAAGAGAAGGAATCACATGGGGCCAGGTGGTGGTACACCTGGTTAACTGCACACAGTGTACAAGGACCCAGGTTCAAGCCCCTGGTCTTCACATGCAGGGGGAAAGCTTCACAAGTGGTGAAGCAGGGCTAGGGATGTCTCTCTGCCTATCTCCCCTCTTTAAATATTTCTCTGTCTCTATTCAATAATAAATCAACTTAAATTGACTTATAAATGCTCACACACATAGGGGAATCCTGAGTAGACAGATATCTTGCAGACACCTTAATCATCTGTTCAGTCTCAGGTTAAGTCTCCACATCATCATAAACTAGAGTTGAGTAGTGCTCTGCTCACTCCTCTCTCTCTGTCTCTGTCTCTATTTCTCTCTGTTTCAAATCAAATATTTATTGCAATTAAGCATCTTCCTGGTACACGGTGAATACTGAAATGACTCTCATGAAAAATATATAGTAATACTATATAACCATAGTAAATAGTAACAGATACTTAGAAATAAAAAAAAAAAACACTCATAGGATGTCATAGATTATCTTCTGTCATTAACTTTGAAGACTGACAGGTTTCAAACCAGTATTTCAGAAGTGTTCAAGGTCTGTAACTAGGATCTGTGATTTGCATGTAAGAAAAAATACCTCAATAATTCCTGTGGCATAACTATTATTTTACAATTATTTTTTAATTATTAATACTTTATTTCTTCCTATGAACTGTGCACTGGTGATCTGACCTAATTTAACACTATAGAGACTTGATTATTTTCCTTGTTTCAAAGGCAAAAGAAATTCCGATTTGGTTCTTCTTCAACCAAAACAAGACAAAAACCCCAATTTTAACAATTCATTAACCCCCCTGAGGGACTGGAAAAGTCAAGCACAGTTGTTTCATTTTAATCTTTGGTCTTTTAAATAATCTGGCAAAAAATGACATATTTGGACTAAATTTGTCCAACATTTATTTTTTGTACCCATTAGTCTAGATAATTACTGGTCTATAATTCAGTAAACATGTTCTGATGTAAACAACTGTGAGGATTGCATTTTTGAAGGTTCCAACTGTGCCCAAACATAATCAGAACCATCATTTATTACTCAAACTAATAATTAGAAGTAATTAACTACTAGTAGCAATTAGAAATAGTAATTCATTTCTTAACATAATGTAATGAGTTGATTTTTCAATGCATGTATGAATATTTATCGACCAGTAATTACTTCAGAGGAAAGAGAGAGGAATGTGGTGTTTAGTTAGCATGGGTAGTTGGCTGCCAGTGTCAGCCGGCCTCTCCACTGCCATGGAGATTTGACCACCCACCTGGAAGGAAGCATCCTGATGACATGCCCACAAACAGGTTGTGTTTCTGCAAGGGCCCAGGTCCAAGACCCTGGCACCCACCTGCAGGGGGGAGCTTCACAGGCAGTGAAGCAGGGTTGCAGGTCTCTCTCTCTTCTCCTCTCCCTCAATATTTTTCTGTCTCTGCCAGAAAAGGAAAAAATAAATAGCAAATGGAAGAAGGGAGTGAGGAAAAGGAAAGTAGAAAGGATGCAAGGAAGGAAGGGAGGAAGAGAGGGAGGGAGGGAGGGATGAAGGAAGGAAGGAAGGAAGGAAGAAGAAATGTTTGCTGGAACAAGTGGAATCATTATACAGGAAACAAGCACCAGTAACTTTGCGGAGGGAGGGAGGGAGAGAAAGAGAGAGAGAGAGAGAGAGAGAGAGAGAAAGCTTGTTTCTGCACTAACTGAATGAGTAGTTACTGAGTACCTGCTAGGTATTATGAGATGTGTGCTAGGTATTTGTAGCATAAAAAGGAAGGGGATAGACACAGTTTCTTCCAAATGAGGTCACACTTAGAGAAATCTATTGCAGATGTGATCCCTGCCACAAAACAAGTACAGGGTGCCAAGGGAATAGAGCTTACGGAAGAACTTTTCTTTTTGTTGTTAAGATCTCACTAGCATTCTCTGATGGCACGTAAACCAGATGTGACAAAAAAGGTGGAAAGTCTCTGGAACTGGCAGAGAGTCAGATGAAAAGTTCCTGAAGGAAGAATGAGCTTTCATCCACAAGGAACAAAAGGAGACACTGAGGGCTAGGATAGAGAGAGCCAGGGAGCTGGCTGGTTCCTGTCCACTAACCATTTATCCTGCTTTTTATCCTGCTGCCTTTCAACCACCAACTCCCAGCAATAACTGTGGCAGCAATATCGGTAAATAAACAGATTACTTAATTTCTTGTTTTAATTTTTTAATATTTATTTATTTTCCCTTTTTTTGCCCTTGTTGTCTTTTTATTGTTGCTGTTGTTATTGATGTTGTGATTGTTGGTTAGAACAGAGAGAAATGGAGAGAGGAGGGGAAGACAGAGGGGGAGAGAAAGACAGACACCTGCAGACCTGCTTCACTGCTTATGAAGTGAGTCCCCTGCAGGTGGGGAGTCGGGGGCTTGAACTGGGATCCTAATGCTGGTCCTTGTGCATTGTGCCACATGTGCTTAATCCGCTGCACTACTGCCTGACTCCCACAGATTACTTAATTTCATGCAGGAAACTATAGTTCAGGAAGAGGACTCAGAAAAAGACAGAACTCCTAGTCTGACTGCAGGGATGCCTGAAGGAGGCTTCTGGGAAAGAGGGACTTGGCTGGGAGGAGGCGAAGCCCACTCAGAGGCAGTGTGAAGGGGGCTGCTTGTGGTGACACACCCCTGCACTCAGCACTGGGCTGAATGCTCACATGGAGCAGTTGGGTCTTGGTGAGTGGACACTTGCTTCTATGGCTAGTGGATGATCAACATGGTGACTCTGAGGCAGTGAGACAGTTCAACTGGAGATGCTTGACTCACCAATCTCCTCTCCCGAATATTTCCAGGTAATCTCAAGACCTCTCTTTTAAAAAAATATTATATTTTATTATTTATTGGATAGAAATAGCCTGAAATCAATAAGGAAGTGCCGGGCTAGCCTGAGGGTGTTTCTTCCTGGGCATGTGCTCTCTGGGTTGGAGAGAACTTGACCAGAGCCAACGTAGGCTGCTGCTTACTCAGCGACGTGGGAGAGGAACCAAGAACTCTTGTGGCTGAGTGGGAATGCAATGCAATAGTGCCTTTATTGATCATAAAAAAACTGCCTTTATAGCTTCTGAGAAGGAAGTGACAGGTCAGAAAATGAAATGACTAGGAGAGGGGGTGGAGAGAAAATAAAAGAGTGTGAAGTAGCAAGCTTCCATCTAACCAGTGGGGATTAAACCAATGCCCTGCAGGCAAGGTGGGTCTCAGGCAAAACAGTGATTATGTAAATAGACCACAGCATCAGGCAATGCAACATGGAGAAGGGGGGAGCTGCCATAATGCCCAACAAGGAAGGAGTTGATAGAGAAAGAGAGAGACAGAGAGTCACTTGCGAACTTTCCCCACCACTTTTGTAGCTTTCCCTCTGCAGGTGGGGGCCTGGGGCTTGAACCTGGGTCCTTGTGTACTGTGACATGTGAGCTCAACTAGGTGTGCCATTGCCTGGCCCATTCCTCTCCTTTATCAGGTGGCTTCTCCACTGAGTTTTCCATGACATCTCTTTCCAGTAGGTTAAGCAGAGTTCTCATGTGTCAGCTCAGAACTCCCCAGAACACAAAGTCTGGCATTCCCACATCTCTGTGTCTTTGGCCTGGAGTACGTGGATGTCACTTCACTGGCTTCTGTTGGCTTGAAGGGATAGCTAGGCTTTCCCTTATGCAGTGCAGCAACACTAGGCAAGCACATAAAGACAAGACAACAAGCACTATCCATTGAACATCATCCCAAGACCAAGGCTCGGAAGGGTGAGACCTTACAGTCATATGCACTCCATCCCTGGAAGATAGACAGTTTGATAGAGACCTTAAAAATAAGCCCCCTAGTAGCTTTTTCCAAAATGCAGACCCCAAATCTTCATCTGAAATATTATAGCTTTTAGGTTCATGATGAGTCAACCACCAGGTTCCAGATACTACAATAATGCCAACTGGACTTCCATAGAGAGACGACCCCGAAGCCCCACCTCCCCAGAGCCCTGCCCCACTAGGGAAAGATAGAGACAGGCTGGGAGTATGGATCCACCTGTCAACACCCATGTTCAGCGGGGAAGCAATTACAGAAGCCAGACCTTCCACCTTCTGCATCCCACAATGACCCTGGGCCCATACCCCCAGAGAGATAAAGAATAGGAAAGCTATCAGGGGAGGGCATGGAATACAGAGTTCTAGAGGTGGGAACTGTGTGGAGTTGTACCCATGTTATCTTACAATTTTGTTAATCATTATTAATCACTAAAAAATTAAAGAAAAGAATAAACCCTGTGTTTATCCTAGAAATAAAAGACCACCTTAATCTCATCTCCAGCAACTAAAATCAAACATTCCATACAAGCTCAAGAAAAAAAGAAACTATGGAAATCAATTTGTATTCCTTTCAGAGAGCTAAGCTAGTGCTCCTAAAAGTATGGGAGGGGGGATAAGTGCAGTTGATCCCAGGGAGAAATGAGAAATTGAATATCTGCTCA
Source organism: Erinaceus europaeus (assembly GCF_950295315.1). Taxonomy (NCBI): domain Eukaryota; kingdom Metazoa; phylum Chordata; class Mammalia; order Eulipotyphla; family Erinaceidae; genus Erinaceus; species Erinaceus europaeus. The sequence goes on along the minus strand of NC_080162.1, from coordinate 209,964,589 downwards.
TTCACTGTGGTGAAACCCTCAGAAAAAAATGACCCAGTCCTGGACTTACACATGCTAAGCTGGGGTGTATCTGAGCCAGGCCAGAGGATCATAAGAAATCAGTCTTAGAGATTCTTCTTGCTGTTGTAGAGATTCTGCAGGGCAAGGGGCACACTTTTCTGGAAGGACCAAACAATTCAGAGATATCAAGGACAGTGACAAAAGCAGAAAAAAAGCAGAAGTCGCCATGATCTCCATTACTTTCGGGGTCTCTCTCTGGTTTGGGGTGATCTCCAGGGGAAAGGTAACGGGCTGGTTCTTTCTCACTCAGGACAGGGGTGACACGAAGTAAAAGACACCAGGGGACTCTTAGCATGCCTAGAATCCATTTATTAGCAAAGTGGACATGAGTTATATAGAAAAGCAATGAAGGGAATTATTGTTGAAATATGTCAGAAATTACAGGTTTCTTAACGGTCGGCTTGCCCCTAAGGTAGGGGGCTGGTACGACAGGAATTGATGAGATACAAGACAGTTATTCTCCATGACACAAGCAACTTAATTATCCAAAGGTATTTGGGAGAAGCATAGGGGTTAAACCCGTAGGGTGAGACAGAGAGAAGATGGATATCAAAAGGCCATATAGTTTGGAATTTCTCTTGTCTGGGGTCTGACGTGTGTGATAAAGTGTGTGATAAGGTGTGTTCTTCTGTGATCAGAAGGTGACTTTGAATAAGTGAATCTGCGGCCATGTGGCCTGCAGTTAATGAGGAGAAGTACTGGGGTATCTGTGGGCCTGAGAGTCAAGAAGGAAAGAACCCAGTCTGAGTTTCCCCCCTTATGCTCACCTCGGTTGAGAGAGACTTACCAAGAGGTTATCTTCTCAGACCTCCATCCAAAGATGGGGGTGGTTCTCCCTAAGCTCTATCAGGCTCACACATGTTCCCAACACATTACAGAGCTGAACTTGAACACCACAGAGGAGAAAGTAGAGATAGAGATGTAATAAAACAGTCTGGTTTATTGGACGGCATTACTTTGTAAATAATCCAGTTAAGCAATTTATTGGCTAGTGCAGACACTGTAGTTTTTGAAATTATTTACGTCTTTTTTTTATTTATTCCCTTTTGTTACCCTTGTTTTTTATTATTGTAGTTACTGATATCACTGTTGTTGGATAGGACAGAGAGAAATGGAGAGAGGAGGGGAAGACCGATAGGGGGAGAGAAAGATAGACACCTGCAGACCTGCTTCACCACCTGAGAAGCAACTCCCCTGCAGGTGGGGAGCCGGGGGCTCAAACCGGGATCCTTACTCTGGTCCTTGTGCTCTGTACTATGTGCGCTTAAACCCGCTGCACCACTGCACCACTCCCCTCTTTATGTCTTTAGTCAGTGACAACTTAGGACTTTCTCATTTCCTATCTGAAGAATTAATAGCTACTGTCAAGAGCAGAACAGAAATACAGTGGCCCAAGTTTCCAGAGAGATTCCCACTATGTCTTTAATGTTCTTCATCCAGAAGCAGAGTGCTTAGGGATATGGTTCAAAGCTGGTGACTAGAAGGGCTGAGCAGCATCTCTCACCACTGACATTTCACAGACTGAGCTGAAGAGCATCATACGCGGCATCTTCTTGAGTCATCAGTAATCAGAAGACCCCTGCCCACTCCAAGAGACCACATCTGGCCACCAAGACATGGGGACATTGTAAGAATTGCCAAGTTATCCAGGCTCCCTAAAGAATACCACTCAGTGGACCAGGTTGTGATGCACCTGGCTGAGCATATGTCACAGCACACAAGGACCCAGATCCAAGCGTCTGGTTCCCACCTGCAGAGGGAAAGCTTTGCAAGTGGTGAAGCAGGACTGCAGGTGTCTCTCTGTCTCTCCTCTATCCTCCCTCTCAATTACTTTCTGTCCTATCAATTAAATAAATAAAGTTTTTTTAAAGTATTGGGGTGGGGTGGGTTATCACACCCAGTTAAGCACACATGGTACTAAGCACAAAGACCCATGCGAGGATCCAAGTTCAAGCCCAGCTCTACACCTGGAGCAGGGAAGTTTCACAAGCAGCAGAGCAGGTCTGCAGCTCTCTCTCTCTCTCTCTCTCAGTTTCGCTCTATCATACCCAATAAAATGGAAAAAATATGGCCACCAGGAACAGTAGATTCATAGTGCAACTCTGAGTCCCAATAAGCCTGGAGGAAAAAAATTAAATCAAAATAAAAAAAGAACAATAGCATGAGCCCATATACCAACTAAATACATTACGACAAGAAGTGTTTAAGCTCCATGAACAGACTTATCTAACGTGCCACAGGAGCTCAGAGCAGGGTCAGGGTCCACAGGTCACAGCACTGAAAGCAAGCACTGAATGTGACATGTGTAAGGGGTAAGAGGTGTCCAGTCCAACTCTGCTTTGTCTCTGTTTTGTGATTCCCTTTCAAAGGCTCAGCAAAATCAAAGTCTACAGTAGACACTAGGGAAAGTTCCAGAAACTGACAGGTACCTTCTGTGTTTGACACTTGTCTAAGGAAAACTTCTGGTGTGCCAGTTCTCGGGGAACACAAGAGCCTGTGTTCAAACATCCCTTCTCCTCAAGTTGTCTTTCCGGGACACACCCCCTTCATTTCTGAGGTGAACAATGTGGTTGCTCTTCTGAGTGATGAAATCATTCAGAGGACTCCAGCCGCCTCATGCGAGATATTGCTATACTAATATTTGATTCGGGGAATGTGGGACTGCTTATCAATAATTCAGTTATCATTTAATATCAGAGAGGTGGAAGGTGCCTGGAGGTTCTATTAGTTTATAGGTTTGAGTGACTTAAGATGTGGCGTGTTATGGCTACTGTCACATTCCTTGAGTTATAAGATGGTACATGGCTTATGAAGACAAAGGTGCTACACCTGTCCTGCTGCCCTCATCTGTAAGACAACTGAGAACAGGCCTGCCCTGCAAGAGGAGCTGAATTGGAAATGTAATCTTGGAGTCTGTTTTAATTTGGATTTCTCCAAGATGGGGTTTCAGCTGCAAGTTTATTTGGATAAGAAAGACAATGATAGAGAGGTCAGTCAGTTAAGAGCTCGTGATAAAGTCAGTCCCCGCATGGGTGCCGGGAGTTCACCCCCATGAGATTGCCCTGACAACATGCTTACTTTCCAGTGAACACACCCAAGGGATGAGGAAGCCTGGATATGCACACATACATGTGAGCCACTGGCCACGGGCTGACAACTGCTCAGAGTGAGCACAGGTCCTGGCACTCTGTCCCTGTGCAGGACCCAGAGACGGACCCACAGGCCAGTGGTGTGGGGTGTCAGCACGAGGAAAGAAGACTGTGGTAAGGCATGTGTCTTGGTCGGGGAGGGCTCTTTTCTGTTAACATTTTGATTAGTGATTTAATAATGATGAACAAACTGTAAGATAACAGGGATACAATTCTGCACAGTTCCCACCACCAGAGTTCCATATCCAGCCCTTTCATTGGAAGCTTCCCTGTTCTTTATCCTTCTGGGAGTGTGGACCAAAGGTCTTTATGGGGAGCACAAGGTGGGAGATCTCCCAAGTGAATGGACTTGGACTGCAAGTTCTCAGAAAAGCATGTGATGACCTCAGCTCCCTCTGACAATTAAAAAGAAGGGCTGGGAGTTGGGCAGTAGTGCAGTGGTTAAACACAGGTGGTTCAAAGCAAGGACTGGCGTTGTTGGGTAGTATGGCAGCTCCCCCCAGCTTCTGTCTCTAATCCTGTTTAACTAAGCACCAGCATGCCTGTATGGCATGGTTTGATCCCACTCAAAGCTGCGGTCTATTTACATAAATCACTAACTAAGCTCCACCCTCCCTCCAGGGCATTGGTGGTTCAGTGGTAGAATTCTCACCTGCTCTGCCCCCTCTCCTTGTCACACCCTGATTTTCCACCACTCTCTTTTCACTTCACCCTCTCTATGTCACATCCTGTTTCTACCCTACTTGGAGAGTATAAAAACAGCTGCTCTTCTGATTAAACACACTTGGAAATTGCTTTCTGGCTCTGAGGGTTCCAGAGTGTATCTCCTGTGAAGTTAGTGCGGCACGAGTTCCTGATCCCTCTCCCACGCAGCAGCCTAGATCGGCTCCAGTTGAGTTCTCTCCAACCCACAGAGCACTAGCTTGGGAAGAAGCACCCTTAGGCTATCCCGGCATGATATAAGGAACCTGGTTCAAGCCCCTGGATCTCCATCTGCAGGGGAGTCACTTCACAGGTGGTAAGCAGGTCAGCAGGTGTCTGTCTTTCTCTCCCCTTCTCTGTCTTTCTCTCCACTTCTCTGTCTTCCCCTCCTCTCTCCAATTCTCTCTGTCCTATCCAACAATGACAACATCAACAAGAATAATAACTACAACAATAAAAAACAAGGGCAACAAAAGGGAAATAAGTAAATAAATACTAAAAAAAAAAAAAGAAGGGCCTTAAATGCCTCTCCTACCTCACAGCTGGCAGAAGACCAGCAGTGGATACTGGAGCTCCCCTGGGCAAACACATCAGGGCATGTGGCACAGAACACATCCACACACCTAGATACTGACTGACCATTTCCAAACACAGACCAGTTCCTCCTTTGTTTTCCCTTGGCTCAGAGAATCTTTCTTCTCTTAGCTTCACTTCTCTAGGCAATATTTTGCTTTCACTGCTGCTGGTAAGTTTGAATCCAGTCTTCAAAGAATACTAGAACTTAAGACAAGTAAAGCGTGGTGTAAAGTGTGCATACCTCAAGGAAGACAAGATGAAAGAGAGGCTTGTGCTTTTCAAGTTCAGCAGAGGTTTTCACATACACCCAGATTTTAAAATAGCACCCACATGCAAAACAACAAGTGTGGATGTACATAGAATACTCAGGGCACAAGAAAGGCCTGGAGCCTGAGACCTTGGCCTCCGCTGTGGAGAGTGTCTGGACCATGAAAGCTTTGGCCTCAGCTGTGGAGAGTGTCTGGACCCTGAGAGCTTTGGCCTCATCTTTGGAGAGTGTCTGGAGTCTGAGAGCTTTAGCCTGAGCTGTGGAGAGTGTCTGCTGTCTAGGGAGCTTTGGCCTCAGCTGTAGAGAGTGTCTGGAGCCTGAGAGCTTTGGCCTGAGCTGTGGAGAGTGTCTGCTGTCTGGGGAGCTTTGGCCTCAGCTGTGGAGAGTGTCTGGAGTGTGAGAGCTTTGGCCTCAGCTGTGGAGAGTGTCTGGAGTCTGAGAAGTTTGGCCTCAGCTGTGGAGAGTTGTTGGTATGCTTCTAAGACACCTTTTATTTCATTGATTTGGTTCCCCCTGCCTCCAGGACATTGGTTTAATCCTCACTCATTCGTGCTTTTTCTTTCTCCCTGCCCCCTAGCCTAAGTACATCATTTTCGTTCCTGACTCTTCCACCTCAGGAGAGAGGTCGGGGAGATTTGTGTTGTGATTAGAAGAGATTAGATTGTTGAACCGCATGCCTGCTCATCAATAAAGAGATACTGCTTCCCAGCTCAGCCATGAGTCCCTGGTCGTCTCTCTCTTCCACCCACGAAGCTAGCAAGGCAGAAAGTGTCTGGAACCTGAGAGCTCTGGCCTCATCTGTGGAGAGTGTCTGGAGTCTGAGAGCTTTGGCCTCAGCTGTGGAGAGTGTCTGGTAGGAGGAGAGATACCAGCCTTGGAAAACTATACTACTGACTCTGGTTTCTTTTAGACACACAGTCACTCTGGTGAATTTCTGAGCAGCAAAATTGTCATATATAATGTGATACTTCAGGAAGATTAAATGAACCCCATTAACCAAATGGATTAGAAAAAATAGGCTTGGAACTAAAACACAGTAACAAAATCTAAGAAGCTTTTAGAAACCCGCTCCCCCAGGTCTTTGGGGCTTGAATTTTTGCTTTCTATCCTAAATTATTCACCAGTCAAGCTAGCTGTACTCAGACCCTTAACTACATTTCAAATACCAAGAACTGCTGAAATGGACAAAAGAAGTCACCTCTCTGGGCTTCGTGGAGCGTGGAATTCTAGTCTGTCATTTCTCTTCCTTTGCACTCATGACTGTTTCATAAGAGATTTTCAAAATGTCTTTTCTCCTAACTATTGTAAAGTGGCTTTTTCTTTTTTCCAATTTCTGTAGTGATAAGCTTTTAAGACCTAGTCAAAGTGTCCTGGTGTCTAGGAAACCAAGATGCTACGTAGAAATCCAAGCTATCATCTTGGCAGGCGAGTCACAAAATCCCTACAGGCCCACGAAGCCTGCAGTAGGTGCTGGCGCGCACAGCAAGACACCTCGCCGCTGCCTCAACCCGTGGGCAAGTCTGGGCAGAAGAGGTCTTGTTCTTATTCCAAGGGTTTCTAAGAAGACATCACGAGAACAGCAAAAGAGAGCGACTCCTGTTCCTCAGCACCCTTCCAGACTGTTAAGGGAACTCTAGTTGAAGTCCATATCCATGTGGACAAAGGGACAGAGCTGGTGTCCAGAATTACAGGCACTAGGCAGAAGCCCAGCCGGCACTCTGCTCACTGATGAATGAGACAAGCACATATCCCGTGAGGAGAGCTGACCACCCAAGAAAGACCAAGAACTATTTCAAGGCATATTTCCAGATAAGCCAAAACTACAAAAGTAAATAATAAATAAATAACCTAAAAGCTACTGGTGTCAGGAAAGTTAGATAAATGTTTCTGAGACTTTTCAGGGAGGTCCCAATACCTCTTTCTCTACTGTGAGCACCAAGTGAAATTTAAGCACTACCCTCCTTCCTAACACATATCACTGGAGCATCAAGGGTCTCTCTTTCCAAGTTCTCTTTTCTTGGATACAGCATACAAATCAGCAACTTTTCAGAAACAAAAGAGCCCAGTTGAGTCTCAACTGTCTTGGGAATACTATCAAACCATAACATTTTAATTTAAGCATAATATGTTGTCTTTTATTTGAAGGACACTATTTAAAATATTTCCAGTGTTAGTAAGTTTGGGTGAAAAGTTATTAAAGAAGATGACTTAAATGAAACAAATTCACCTAACACTTTATTCCACATAGTTTCCATGCTAAGGGTTGCAAAATGGAGAGAATAGCAGAAAGCTTTACGAGATTCAATAATAAAGAATAAGGAAGAGAAACTAGGGAAAACCTGGTTAGCTTGGGTCACAGTCTCTGTTGTTTGGGACAGAGGGAGAAGCAGAGATAACTTGTCTTCTGTAGACTGGCAGGCTGGGTACACCCTGCTTTCAGCCCTGGAAGAGACCCCAGTGTGGTCGACAGTGTGGCTTGCTGGCATGGCGTCCTGAACAGCAGCAGCCCCACCCTGGACCCAGACCTCAGTTTCAACAAGTGAAAGACAGGAATGAATTTTCACATGGCTTTGGAGGAACTGGGGTAAAAGTGGTGGACAGGATGAATCAGACTCTGCTACTAATACAGCATCACATGCTTGAGGACAAGAGTTTCTGGAGAGAAGCGGCCCCTGCTGGGAGCAGCAATGAGTGAGGCAGAGGCTCCTGATGCAAATGCTGTCCACCTGCTACCCCTACATGGCCACATTCAGGCAATGGCTCTTCAGACAGGCAAATTCCAAGAGGCACTGAAAATAAATTTCTTACTTTATATTACCATCATCATCATATTTGGTGTTTTCTTTCATTAATCTTAGCAGTGATTTAATAATGATTAACAACATTGTAGGATAACAGGGGTACAATCTCACACAGTTCTCTCCACCAGAGTTCTGTGTCCCCATCCCCTCCATTGGAAGCTTCCTTGTTTATCCCTCTGGGAATATGGACCCGAATTCTTTATGGTGGGAGAGCAGAAGGTGGGAGGTCTGGCTTCTGTCATTGCTTCTCCACTAGACATGGGTGTTGGCAGGTGGATCCACACCCCCAGCCTGTCTCTATCTTTCCCTAGTAGGGCAGGGCTCTGGGGAGGGGAGGTTCCAGGACACATCAGTGAAAGTGTCTGCCCAGGGAAGTCAGGTTGGTGTCACGGTAGCATCTGCAACTTGGTGGCTGAACGGCAGTAAGATATAAAGCAGGACAAATTGTTTAATAAACAGGAACCTAACTTTACCAAAGCTTTGTTCAACTCTGGTTTATGGTGGTGCAGGGGATTTAATCTGGGTCTTTTAAGGCATGAGAGTCTTTTATAAGAACCATCATGCTGTCTTGTTGTTTTCGACGGGCTAGGTTGTTTTCACCGGGCTAGCTTCACGGGCAGGTAACAGACGACCAGGGACTCATGGCTGGGTTGTACGCAGTATCTCTTTATTCATGCAGGACACAGCACAATCTAAGCCGAGCTAAGCTAAACTAAAGGTAAAGTACAGTACTCTAAAACTCACAATGCTGTCTTTATATATACTTCCCAAGTAGGGTGGAAACAGGATGTGACATAGAGAGGATGGAGAGAAAAGTGACTGGTGAAAATCAGGGTGTGACAACGAAGGGATCAAGGTGTGACAAGGGGGGGTGGAGCAAAAACATATCATGAAACAGTGAGGATTGAACCAATGCTCTGGAGGGAGGTGCTTGTTAACAGCGGTTATATAAATAGAATGAAGTGGTTATGTAAATAGAATAGTGTTAAGCAGGGGGGATTTAAACCAAATGAAACAGAAAGGGTCTCATGTATACCGACACTGTCTCCCCATCCTGTGAAGCACATTTTGAGGCACTAATTTTCAGGTCACTGAACAGATGTGCTGCAGAGATGGGCCTGTTGATATTCTTGGCAGGGCTCCACTGCCTGTGTTCATTGTACAGATCCCTGGGTTTGCACATCTGGAAGTCTTTCTGCTGCAGGTGGGAGTCTCTCTGCTCCAGCTGGCTCTCCAACAGAAAGGGTTAGCGGCCACAGTTACCAACAGCAGTGGCCAGGAGCTGGAAGGTCTGCCTTGCAGGTTCCAAATGACAGCATCAGAGGGCACAAGTTCCCTGGGCCTCTGCTGAGACTGAAGTGGCCTGCACAGCCTTCCTGGCTTCTTCAGCTCTGGGACTTTGATTCACCTCCTGACAATAGACTGCCTCAGATTTGCACAGATAATATGGATTGATTTGTTCTGTATCCATGCATTTTATTCTTCTGTATTACATACTAAAATGATAAAGAGATAGCAGCTTCAGTTAGGTGTGTGGGCATTAACTATACCTGCTAAAATGGCCATTAAGCTCATACCCTTTACAGAAAGAGAAAAGACAAAGCTATAACTAAATGCAGGCACTGAATGTTTAGGGATGTTTTTCTTTTTACTAGTGATTTAATATTGATTTACAAAATGGGGCCAGGTGGTGGTGCACCTGGTTGAGTACACATGTTACAGTGCCCAAGGATCCAGGTTTAAGCCTCTGGTGCCCACCTGCAGGGGGGTAGCTTTGTGAGAGGTGAAGCAGGTCTGCAGGTGTCTCTGTCTCTCTCCTCTATCTCCTCTTCTTCTCAATTCCTGCCTGTCTCTATCAAATAAAGATAATAAATAAAAAAGACAAAATTATAAGATAATAGGGGCATAACTCCATACCCTTCCCACCACCACAGTTCTGACTCCCCACTCCCTCCACTGGAAGCTACAGCAGTTCTCCCAAAGTGGCAGATATGGGCTGACTATCCTTTCTACAGCCATTTGTCTGTATTTGTATAGATTGGCCCCTCCCTTTTATTTCCTATGGTTCTGTCTTCTCTTTTCCAAGTCACATGCTCAGGGGTATTTTCTACCACACGGCAAAGTTCTCTGCTCCTCCAGAGCTTACTTGAGACACCTAGGGAATTCCCCATTTCCTTGATGTTTATGAATGTCTCTTGGACTCTGATGCAGCTGGGACCGCTGGGAGCAGTAGCAGAAGAAAATGAGTTTTAGGGGAGCTGGGCAGTGGCTCAATGGGTTAAGCGCATGTGGCACAAAGCGCAGGGACCAGCGTAAGGATCCTGGTTTGAGCCCCCAGCTCCCCACCTGCAGGGGAGTCACTTCACAGGCGGTGAAGCAGGTCTGCAGGTGTCTGTCTTTCTCTCCTCCTCTCTGTGTTCCCCTCCTCTCTCCATTTCTCTCTGTCCTATCCAACAACAACCACAACAACCATACCAATGTTAAACAAGGGCAACAAAAGGGAAAATAAATAAAAATGTAAAAATACTTTATATAAAAAAAAGAAAATGAGTTTTATTTGATGTCATTTAAACATCTGAACACCACGACAGACTGACTTTTCCCTGCTTCTAAGCACAATCTTCTCAGTGACTAAACATCATGTCTACAATGCAAATCAGAATAATAACCTCCCCTGATCTGACTGTGAAGACAATGGAGGTACTAATTTTGTGTGAGACAAGGTCTCTCTGCTTCTTCTGAGACACTGAAAACCTGCTTGTGGCTTATCCCTTCTCTTTGAAAGGATTATTTCAACACCTACCACACAGTGTTTTGAACACCATTAGGCAGTTTGAAGACTTGACTAGGTCGGTTGTTCATACCACCCAGTGACGAGAAGACAGAGAATTAACTTCACAGGACATACTTTGTGGCTGATGCCTGGGAAAATGTATGGTTTGTTTATCAGTGTATACTTAAGGCTAGTGGGTAATATTTTCCTGGTTTATCTATCATTCTTTTTTGTTTCTTTGTTGTGTGTGTGTGTGAGAGAGAGAGTGTGAGTGTATGTGTGAGAGTGTGTGTGTGAGAGTGTGTATGTGAGAGTGTGAGTGTGTGTGTGTAGAGAGTGTTTGTGAGTGTGTGTGTGAGTGAGAGTGTGTGTGTGTGTGTGTGTGCGAGTGTGTGTGTGTCACTGTCTATTGGTTCCTGTCACTGAGTGTATTTTCACTTCCTCCCTGATTTAGCTTTGGCACTTAGTCCCTTCCTCACTGGGTCATCAAAACTTAACTTCTGACCCATCCCTGTCTGTTCCCCATAATTCCTTCCTTATACTCAACCCTGGTTATTCTTTAATCAATGATTGCCAACATCCTCTTTCTCAGCCATGCTCTCAAAATGTAACTTCTCAAATTAAAACACAAAAAAGCAAGAAACGAAGACTTCTGAGTACTTCCAGCTGTGTTCATGTGAGGGAGAGAGAGATGAGACGGAGGCACCTCCTTGTGACCTGCATAGGAGACCCTCAGGAGAGCCATGGGTAGTGGTGCTCCCTGCAGTGTACATAGTACTAAGCTCAAGGGCCAGCACAAGGATCCAGGTTCGAGCCCCCACTCTCACCTGCAGAAGGAATGCTTCACAAGTGGTAAAGCAGGTCCACAGGTGTCTATTTTTATCTCTTTCTGTCTCCCCTTCTCTTTCAGTCTCTATGTCTTATCCAAGAGAGAATGAGACTCAGGTGGTGTCACATCAGCAGGATCTGGACCCAGCCTTCCCAGGAGAAACAACTCAACCACCTGCAGGTGGGGGGACTGGTGGAGACCTTTACCCTGGGGTGGGGAGGGGGATGGGTAAGGTAATGTATTTTCTCTCCCCACCCACTTAAAATCTGAAGCAGGGCACCTGGCAGAACATACATGGCAGTGTTCAAGGACCAGGTACATGTTCCTGGCCCCATATGTGGACTGGGGGGCTTCACGGGCAGTGCAGGGGAGCTGCTGGTGTCTCTCCCTCTCGAGATTCCCTTTTGCTCTCAGTTTCTCTCTGTCTCTATCAAAAATAAAAATGTTAAGAAATAAACAGGCTGGGGGTGTGGATCCACCTGCCAACACCCATGCCCAGTGAGGAAGCAATGACAGAAGCCAGAACCCCCACCTTCTGCTCCCCATAAAGGATTTGGGTCCATGCTCCCAGAGGGATAAAGAACAGGGAAGCTTCCAATGGAGGGGGTGGAAGACAGAACTCTGGTGGTGGGAAGTGTGTGAAGTTGTACTCCTGTTACCTTACAATCTTGTTAATCATCATTAAATCATGAATCAAAAAAAAAATTTTTTAATTCTTTAAAATGTTCGTGCTTGAACTCAAGTTGCTCTCTTAACTTTTAATTCTTCTTCTAATAGGTTTCCTTAACATACTAAAGGATTCTGTGCTTGCTGGCCATTCGTTGTTAAATTTTCTGAACATGAGAACAGACTTGGCAGCAAGGTGCTGGAGCACCTGGCTGAGCCCACAGCTGCCACGTGTAAGCAAACCCCCAGTCCCCACCTGCAGAGGGAGCCTCGGAGGTTCTCTCTCCTTCTCTATCTCTCCCTTCACCTGTCAATTTCTCTTGTCCTAGTAAATAAATAAATAAAATTTTAAGTGGACTTTACAGAACATTTAAAAGAAAGGAAAGAACCTGGAAATACCCAAAGAAGGGCTGTAAATTCTCTAACAAGATTAAAGAGTTGAGAAAATCCTCTTCCTACAACAGGGAAGTGTTGGTATTCTTCATATTGGTTTGGTCCCCTTCCCCCCACCTCTGAGAGATTGTGGTTTAGCCCTGCTAGTTTCGAGGGGCCCGCTTGTCCCCACCCCCGGAACCCCTACAGAGTTCCAGAGTTCTTGGCGCAGCCACGTGCGGAGAAGGATGCCGGAGAGATCTGTGTGGTGATTAGTTTGGGTTAGTTTATGAATCGTTGTTCGAGAATAAAGAAATACAGCTTCCCAGCACAGCTGTGTGTCCTCAAGTCTCTGTTTCTGTCTACTACCGAGAAGTTAGCCCGGCCTGCTGGAGCCCCGAACATAAACGACAAATGGCGCCCACGTGGACCTGACCTGCGCATCTCTCAGATAAGTGAAGACAATTTGGCTACCTATGCACTATGGCCTTCTCTTCTGCTTGTGAAGAGATCTCCAAAGGCCTCTGCCCTTTCTTCATGAGACTGTTTTGCTGTTTCTGGAACATTTATCTCTGGACCACTCTGTGGTTTCCGCCCAACGCCAGCCCGCAAGAGTCCAACGCCAGCCCACATGAGCCGGCTTTCTGCCGCGTGGCACGGGGCATTAGGCGTGGGCTCCCTCCACGCTGCTCAGCCACTGAGAGCAGAGCAGCAGACATGGCAGACAGGCGCCACCCCAGGGCACCTAGGCACACGCCTTCTGCATGGCTGGCCCGCCCGCTCTCCTACTATGAAGTCTGGACAGATCCTGGACCACCTGGAGACCACAGGCTCCCTGACGAAACTGGACCCCCTGGCAGAGATCCCAAACTTGGGTCTGAAGGCAGACGAGCTAGAATACACAGAGATTTGTCCGGAGATCGCAACCTACAACTCCTAAAGCTGAAGTTGCCCAAGAGGCCATCGCTGGACAATGCACTCCCCGAACAGCTAAGACAATACAGATCTAAATTCGTGTTTGAAATGACATGTCTTCGTAACAAAAGTTTCTCTCCTTGTGTATTAAAGACCATGTTTATGTGTGTGTTTAAAGTTTGGTAAACACTAACTTTAAGGTTAAAAATGTAACTTTAAGGCTAAATTCTACCAGGCAAAGTTAAATAAAAAAGGTTTTCAACGTAATTCTCATAAAGATAAAATTAACTTACATTTAAAGTCTGAGGTAAATATTAGTTAAAAATCAATATATTTTAACTGAGTTGGCCAAAAAAAAAAAAAATGCACACACCTAGGGTGTGTCTCCATCTTAAATGAATGTAACAAAAGGTTAAAAAGACATTGTTGATATATAAAAGTCTCAAATTCCTTCTCAATTAAAAATGTTAGGTTGCTATGGCTATGCTAATGATTCTCATGCGTGAGGCTTTTTCTATGGTCCTTATGTTTGCCTTTCCACATTCTATTGTTTGAACTTTAAACAGCCTTAGAATTGTGCTGGAAGGGACTTTCAATTGTGATAGAGTTATCAATTGTGGTAAACTTCTAACCTGCTACAAGTGTTGTTTCATAGTAAGTAAATTGCAGCTGTCAAGTTTTCTACAGAAAAGTGAAATTCCGATGGCTGACATTCCTCATCAAGACAGACGTACAACAATTCACCCCCTGGCAATTCTTTGGTAGACATCTTCTTTGGACTCTTTGCACTTCTATCGGACTCACTGGTACACCCTTGGACACTTTGCACAAAACTAGCAGCTTCCATTTATGCTGCTGGGTTTCTCAAAGACTGACTGCAGCCAGCTGCCTTGTGTCTCTAGGCCATACCCCCGCCCCCATGCTAGGTAATGCCCACAGAGAAAAAAAAAAAGCCCGTCGAGGCAAAAGCCCCCAGAGGCAACAAATGTTCTTTAGCTGATAAAGCTTTGCCCACAGAGACAAAAACACCCCCCTCAGGCCTTCTCTTGGCATCACACTGGTCCTTGTTGCCCGCTTACATGTTTCTCCATGTTTGTGCCAGTTTCTTTTTTGAAAATGCCTGTACGATATAGGTTTCTGTTCACCCCACAACCCTGATACTGTGGTCATTTAGTTAAAAGGAAAAGGGGGAATATGTTGGTATTCTTCATATTGGTTTGGTCCCCTTCCCCCTACCTCTGAGAGATTTGGTTTGGCCCCTGCTACTTTCGCGGGGCCTGTTTGTCCCCACCCCAGAACCCCTACTGACATCCAGGGTTCCAGCAGCAGCCGCTGAGGGAGAAAGATGGGGAAGCACATGGTGTGATTTGCCCGCTAGTGAATAAAGATTAAACTGAAGTTTCTCAGCCCAGCCGTATGTCTCTGGTCATCTCTGTCTACCGCCGCAAAGCTAGCCTGGCCAGCTGGAGCCCCTGAACCTTAACAACAGGGAAGAAGCAAATGTGAGTGGCAGAATCATTAAAGGCATAGAATTCAAACAGTAAGTTGAACAGCAGGTATTCACCATTGAAAAATCTCAAAACATTGGGTAAGCACAACAGGAATCTATGGTTTTATGAGCAGAGCAGGATGCATCCCTTCCCAACTGGATGAGAAGGGCACAGAGGTTTTTTTTTCCTGGGTCAGGACAAACCTTAGAAATGCACCTGCATTCAGCTACATGAGCCAGGCATGCCTTGGTGCTGGAGCATGCATGCAGGTGGGTGGCCTGGCTGCTGAGAAGGCCTCTGCTTCAGTGGCTGAACTAGTGAGACACTGAGCCAGTGGCCGTGTGAGCCTGAGGCTGCAGACCCCTTGGAGTCGGCATCACTTGGTGAGACACATTAATAGTTCTGCAAAAGACTTTCTTTTTTTTTTTTTTTTAATATTTTATTTATTTATGAGAAAGATAGGAGGAGAGAGAAAGAACCAGACATCACTCTGGCACATGTGCTGCCGGGGATCGAACTTGGGACCTCATGCTTCAGAGTGCAAAGCTTAATCACTGCGCCACCTCCCGGACCACTGCAAAAGACTTTCATGTCAAAGGTTCTGAGTTCCAAGAATCAATCCCTGGTACCACCACACAACAGAGATGAGCAGTACCTTGGCTAAAAAGAAAGGAGAGGAGAGGAGAGGAGAGGAGAAGAGAGGAAGGGAGGGGAGGTGAGAGAAGGGGAGGAAAGGAAGAAAGAGAAAAAAAGGAAGCTCTGCTTCTCGCCTCTGAGAGTCTCCAGACTGCTCTCCACAGAGGCTGGACCCACTGACATTCCCACCAGCAGTGCAGGAGGGTCCTTTGTCCCCACAACCTCTCCAGCGTTTGCTGTTACTGTCCTTGCTGATGTTTGACATTCTTACAGAAGTGAAACAGCATCTCAATGTTGTCTTGATTTGCGTTTCTCTGACAAGCAGTGACTGGGAGCATTTTTTTCATGTTTGTTGGCCTTTTGGATTTCTTCCATGGATATTCTGTTCTCTCCCCATTTTTGAATTAGGTCATTTGATTTCTTGTTGAGTTTGGTGAGCTCTTTATATTTTTGGTTATTAGCCTCTTGTCTGATGTATGACATGTGAAGATCTCCCATTCTGTGAGGGGACTCTTCATTTGGGTAATAGTTTCTTTGGCTGTGCGGAAACTTTTCAATTTGATGTAGTCACTTTGATTTGTTTCTGCTTTAGTCTTCCTTGCAGTTGGGTTTGTATCATCAAAGATGCCCCTAAGGTTTAGGTGGGAAAGTGTTCCACCAATGTTTTCCTCTAAATATTAGATAGTGTCTGGTCCAACATCCAGGTCCTTGATCCATTTGGAGTTGACTTTTTTCTGCTTAGATAAAATGGTTCATCTTCATTCTTCTGTATGTTTCAGCCCAGTTTTCCCAGAACCATTTATCTGCTGGAAGAGAAGCTTTGATTTCACCAGACAGGATTCCTAATCTTTGTCAGTATAGGGTATTTCACAGACTATTAAGAGCTGTCACTATCAAAAATAACAAATACATTAAGACTCCCTCCCACCTATTTTCCTTCCCTACCTCCAAATAAAACACAGAGATATTATAATCATTAATATAGTCTAAATAAAGTTAGATACAGCTAAGAGAAATGAAAAAAATACCATTTATTGAAGAGAGCCTCCTTCCTCCATTTAATAATTTGGGCCCCCTTATCAAAAAGTAGAAATACCTAAAACAGACACCATAAAGTACTTAGTCAAATAGTTTCTACTTAGACATCCTCATCTACCTCCTATTCCATGTCCCTCAATCACTCCAAAGTTAACCCTGTCAGACAAATAAGGACTTAAAAAGCTGAATAAGGCCAAGAGACTGGCATACTTCAATTATGACTCTTTAGTCACTACCAGACCACCCCATCAGCTGGGGCCCTATTCAGGGAATTCTGGGATTTCCACACAGACATGATGGGCCTAGACCTCTAACAGATCCCTCTCTCCACCACTGATAGTCATCCCCATCAGGAACAGCATCATGGAGCTTCCTGTGGCCTCTCCAGGACCTGCCCTCCCTGCAGAACAGCCATGGGGGGGACTCCCCACTCTGAAGGGAAGCTGGTCAGCCTGCTCTTCTGTTGGTATGCATGAGACCCTTTCTGTTTCATTTGGTTTAAATCCCCCCTGCTTAACACTATTCTATTTACATAACCACTTCATTCTATTTATATAACCGCTGTTAACAAGCACCTCCCTCCAGGGCATTGGTTCAATCCCCACTGTTTCATGATATGTTTTTGCTCCACCCCCCCTCCTTGTCACACCCTGATCCTCTCCTTGTCACACTCTGATTGTCACCAGTCACTTTTCTCTCCACCCTCTCTATGTCACACCCTGTTTCCACCCTACTTGGCAAGTATATATAAAGACAGCATTGTGAGTTTTAGAGTACTGTACCTTGAGTTTAGCTTAGCTCGTCTTAGATTGTGCTGAGTCCTGCATGAATAAAGAGATACTGCGTACAGCTCAACTATGAGTCCCTGATCGTCTGTTACCTGCCCGTGAAGCCAGCCCGGCGAAAACAACATAACCTGTCGAAAACAACCTAACCCGTCGAAAACGACACTCTTCCCCTTGAGGAAGATGGGTCCTGACATGAGCGCAGCCTAGAAAGTTCCAGCTGTGACCATGGACTGTGAGCTCAGACTGACAGGGACTCAGAAGTCACACAGGCTCCTGTGCTGAATGTGAACAGACATGGGCCCTGGGTCAGATTGATGGGGTTTACAGTTATGGTATTTATTTAATTTTCCATATTCAGGAGCTACTCTCTGCCTTGACCCAGCTTCCTAGTCCTATTTCCAACTCTGACACCATCTCCCCAGAAAATACCTTAGGCCCACCTGCATGTCAGCTGTTAGGCTCAGATAATATTTAGTAAAGTCATTATTTCCTTGGAAACAGGCTGGGGGTGTGGATTCATCTGCCAACACCCACATCTAGCAGAGAAGCAATGACAGAAGCCAGAGGTCCACCTCTGCTCCCCATATAGAATTTGGGTCCCTGAACCCAGAGGGATAAAGAACAGAGAAACTTCCAATGGAGGGGAGGGGACAGGGAGCTCTGGTGGTGGGATCTTTGTGGAACTGTACCCCTTTTATCCTATGGTCATGTCAATCATTATTAAATCAATCAATAAAAAGAAAAGAGGTGTCAGCTAACCAGCCAGAGATGTAAGAGGGGGAGGCGAGCAGTGAGAAGACTGCAGGGTCCCCAAAGTGCTCAATACGTCCTTGAATGACAGGAGCAGACAGCACCACACATGACTGAGTACAGACAGATGCTGTCACAAGAGTGCAATGCTGCTGGTGTAAGTCCCACCCATCCCTGGTCCCCACCTGCATGGGGAGCAGTTCCAGAGCAGGGAAGCAGGGCTGCAGGCATCTCTCCTTCTCTCCCGTTCTATCCAAGCCTCCCCCCTGTCCTATCAAATGAAACAGAAAGGGGAAAAAAGAGGGAGGTGGATGGCCGCCAGGAGCAGTGGCTTTGTAGTGCTGGCACCAAGCCCCAGTGATAACCCTGGTGGCAATCAAAAGTAAATAAATAAGTAAACCCCTAAGTGAGAAGAAAACAACAAACAATCCAACATCCGGTAAAGCAGGTCTGGGGGCAGGCAGATCTCGGCATTCTCTCCCCAGGCCAGGTCGGCAGCACCTTCATGGCAAAGGTTGCATGCGCTGTGGCATTTAGCAAAACCCCATGGAGAACATGCCTCATCATCCCTGTGCTGCAGCCCTGAGATGGCTTAGCAGATGAGGAAACTGGAGCAGGTCCTGAGCTGACAAGAAGTCAGTCTGTTCACCTTCAAAATGAAGCTTCATGGCAGCTCTGTGCCCCTGCCCCCAAAGCACCTGTCTCTATGCTAATTCTCCCTCCCAAAACTGGTAGTCACTGTGATTTATGAATAATGGAAATGTCTTTCTTATCTCTCTGCTATATCCTGAGGGAATCCACTTTTAGAATATTCCAGTCTCACTGAGGCCAAGTGCATTAGTCACTATGGAAACGGTTCGTTCATTGATAAGAGGGGAGATTTTCCATTAATAAAGCTGTGGTCTACCACGAGCAGCTCTGCACAGAGACACCCAGAAAATCACCAGGTGTTACAGGGGGTGGCCTCAGTCCACGTGCCCAGAACATAAACAGGGGTCAGCTCACACTGAGTCCATTTGGAAAGGCCCCAAGGACTGCTAATTGCTGGCCTCCAGCCCTCCCTATGTGGGCCTGCTCCTCACAAGGCAGCAGCCAGCAGCCCACTGAGCACAAGGTGCCCCCACCCCACCCTGCCTGGAGGGCTGGCGAGTGGCTTGCAGGCAGCCACACAGCTGCCAGGTCTAATGAGCTCCCCTACAAGGGGTGCCAAACAAACCCTGTGGCCTTCACACAAAAGCTGCAAATTGCTTTGCAACCTTTGAAGTCATCCAAGAAACTCCAGGCATCCCAGAGAGGCAGCTTCCTAGCTGTGCCTCTAGGGTCAGCACCTCTGATCAAAAGGGTGGGCAAAGGTCACAGCACAGCCCCTGGCTGGCAGGACTCAGGAGGGGCACTGACTCCTGGGTCTTCCCAGGACAGCCAGCACCCAGGGGACATGCTTTCCCCTGGCCCAGCTTTCTAGTCCCATTTACACCCTGATGCCATCTCCCCAGACAATACCTTTAGCCCATCTGCATGTTAGCTGTCAGGCTCAAGCAAAATTTAGTAAACTCAGGGGCCCCTTACCTAAAAAAGATTTCTTAGCTTCTTCCATAATTAAGACTCCCAAATCTCATCTGCTATATTCCTGCATTTAGGTTCATAATTACTTTTTAATAAAATTTTCTTTATTTCTCTTTCTTTATTTATCCTCTTTGGTTGCCCTTGTTGTTTATCATTGTTGTAGTTATTATTGTTGTTGTTATTGCTGTTGTTGTTGTTGGATAGGACAGAAAGAAATGGAGAGAGGGGGAAAGACAGAGTTGGGGAGAGAAAGACAGACACCTGCAGACCTGCTTCACCACTTGTGAAGTGACTCCGCTGCAGGTGGGGAGCTGGGGGCTCGAACCAGGATCCTTATGCTGATCCTTGTGCTTTGCAGCACGTGCGCTTAACTGGCTGTGCTACCTCCTGACTTCCTAGGCTCATAATTATTAAACAATTTGTTTTGCTTTATATCTTGTGGGCTTGTTCCAGGTCCCCTGCCCTCCCAGCCAGCAGCAGCAAAGGGTCAGGGTGGCCCCCTGGGAGTCCTGGGGTGGCTCCATGTGGTGGGGGCAAAGTACACAGAGAGACAAGTAGTCAGCTCTGTGAAAGCCTCTAGGTGTCATCTTGTTTACTGGGAGAGTAAAGGCAAGTAGATATATCCATAGCTCGGGGGAAGGTTGAGGTAATCATCAACCCTAACAGAGCACACAATGCAGTCACATAAGACCTGCAAACTGTTTGATTACAAGCAAAGGGTTAGCATACAAGGCTTGATCACAAGCTTCACAGTGCATGATTTCCCACAGGTAGGTTGCAGGCACTTCTGGGCAGGGGGAAGGGAGGCAGCTGAGCCATCAGGATGTTTGAGACAGTTTTCATGTCAGCCATACACAGTGATTAGTGACCTTTGTTTAAAAAGGGGGGGGGGTGGTGGCATGTGTATAGAGGTGCCCAGGTCTGGGGGTCCAGCCATCATAAATTACAGAGGTCGGGGGGACCTGCCCTTTTCTCAACCCAGAGGGGGGAGGGCTAGGGGTCTACCTGCTCAGATTCTCATGGAAACAATGGCCTGGACTTCCCAAATAGTGGGACACTTTCCCCAAGTTTCAGATGGTACCATGACGCCACCCTGAACTCCCTGGGCAGACGACCTTACCACTGTGTCCTGGAACCTCCCCTCCCCAGATCCCTGCCCCACTAGGGAAAGACAGAAATAGGCTGGAGGTGTGGATCCACCTGCCAACACCCATGTCCAGTGGAGAAGCAATGACAGAAGCCAGAACTCCCACCTTCTGCTCCCCATAAAGAATTTGGATCCATGCTCCCAGAGGGATAAATAATAGGGAAGTTTCTAGTGGAAGGAAGGAGATAAAGAGCTCTGGTGGTGGGAACTGTGTGGAACTGCCTCCCTGTGACCCCATAGTCTTGCTAATCCCCTCGTCATAGCTGAGATCTCGGGAACTGCCCATTTGCCTTCCTGCACCACCATCCAGTTGCTGACATTTCAGCAAGTTGCCTCAGCTGTCATGCTGTTCTCCCATGCCAGATGAGAGAAGAGTTCCAATCACCTACGCAGGAACCCAGAGGGACCGAGTGGCCTGAGTCTGGAACCCTTATGAGAGCTGGATCAGGCAACACAGTGGGCAGCTCTCCTTGGTAGTCTAATAAGCAGCCAGTCAGGGAACTCCAGAGGCCCAGACAGTAGAAGGGTGTCACTTCAGAAGAGAGCAGGGAAGGGCAGGGCAGGGGAAGGGCAGGGGCAGGGCAAGGCAGAGGTAGGGTAGGAGCAAGGCAAGGGCAGGGGTAGGGCAGGGGTAGGGCAGGGGCAGGGAAGGGCAGGGACAGGGAAGGGTGAGGGAAGGGCAGGACAGGAAAGGGGCAGGGCAGGGCAGGGAAAGGGCAGGGCAGGAAAGGGGCAGGGCAGGGCAGGGAAAGGGCAGGGCAGGAGGGGGCAACATAGCCTCTGAACCACGTGGGCTCCAGCAGACCGTGTTTGTAGGCTTGTTTGTAAAACCTGAAAGATGATTCAATGCACAAACTCCTGGTCTCTGTGGGTAGCTCCCTACTAGCCATTCAAGATTTTAAGAAGAGGCCAGGTGGTGGTGCATCTGGCTGAGTGCACTTGTTAAAGTGTGCAAGGATCTAGGTTCAAGCCCCTGGTTCCCATTTTCAGGGGGAAGCTTCACAAGTGGTGAAGCAGGTGTGCAGGCATCTCTCTCTCCCTCTCCTTATTTCTCTATCCCCCTTCCCTTTAAATTTCTTTCTAGCCCACCAAATTAAATAAATAAAGTTTTTAAAAAATCTTAAAAGATCTTTAAAAAATGGCATTTGTGGTTGATTTCATATGTCAACTAGTCCCAGATGATGTGATGCACAGTATCAGTCTCTTCAAGCATCCAGACTTGAGTTACAGCACAGAATTCCTGTGTCTTCAGCTCACAGACTATGGGACCTTACAGCTTCTACCACTGCAAAGACTGAGAGCTCAGTGAACACACACATGCATTTACACAGCTCAGTGCACACACATGCATGTACACAGCTTAGTGAACACACACATACATGTACACATTTCAGTGTACACACATGTACACATTTCAGTGTACACACATGTACACAGCTCTGTGCACACACATGTTCACAGCTCAATATATACATACATGTACACATCTCAGTACACACATTCATGTGCATATATACACAGATCACTACATACATACATGTATGTACACAACTCAGTGCATACTCACATGTGTGTACACAACTCAATGCAAACATGTGTGTGCATACACACAGCTTGGTACATACACACATGTATACAGCTCACTGCATACACACATGCATGTGTATACACAGCTCAGTACACACACATGCATGTGAATTTACACAGCTAGGTACATACACACATGCATGTACATATATCAGTACACATATGCATGTACAGAGTTCACTGCATGAACGTACATGTGCATGTACATACACAATGCATTTATACAGCTCAGTACATACACACATGTATGTACACAGCTCAGTACACACATATGCATGTACACAGCTCAGTGTACATACATGTATACAGATATGTGCACACATGCATGTTCATAGCTCAATACACACCTGCATGTACACTAAACATTTACATATACTAAACATTCAAGTCCTCAGCTCAATGCATAATGCATACACATACACACTGTAGTACGTACAATACATGCGTGTACACACCTCAGTACATATACATATGTGCATGTGCACACTTCATTATATTCACATATGTCAGACTAGCTTCACGAGCAGAGACAGACGACCAGGGACTCATGGCTGGGTTGTACGCAATATCTCTTTATTCATGCAGAATGCAGCACAATCTAAACCAAGGTATGCTAAAACTAAACTAAACTGAAAACTAACAAACCTGTCCTTATATATTCTTGCCAAGTAGGGTGTAAACAGGATGTGATGTAGAGAGGGTCGAGAGAAAAGTGACTGGTGAAAATCAGGGTGTGACAAGGAGGGGGGGCGGAGCAGGCGAGAATTCTACCACTGAACCACCAATGCCCTGGTGCTTAGTTAACAATGGTTATGTAAATAGAATACAGTGTTAAGCAGGGGGGATTAAACCAAATGAAACAGAAGGGGTTTTTAGAAGCAGAATTAGAAGCATACCAACACACATACATGTGCATTTCACAGTTCAGCACACCCACTACACATACCGTTTAGTACATACATGTGAATGTATGTACACCTGCATGTACATGTACACAGCTCCATACACATGAATATACACACACCACTCATTACATTCACTCCACATGCACACCTCAATGTACCTGTATATGTACACAGCTCAAAACATGCACTATACACACATGTACACAGCTCCATATATACAAATGCATGTACATATACACATCTCAGTACATGAAGTATATACATATACACTGCTCAATACATAAATGTGCATGTACATATACATAGCTCAGTACATGCAGTACACATGCATGTGCACAGCTCCGTACATACAGATGCATGTATACAAATACATAAATGTACACATACACAACTCAATACATGTATACACTCAGCTCAATTCACACACAGCTAAACACATAAATGTACAAGTACACAGCTCAATATGCATACATGTGTACGTGCAAAACTCAGTATATGCACACACTCAGCTCAATACACACATGTATACACACATACACAGCTCAAGTTAGTTACTGTTCTCCATTATCTGTTCTCCATTATCTGTTCTCTGAGCTCAGATTGTCTTCCATAAATAAAGACAATCATGGTTATATTATCTTCAAGAAGGTCTTGTGACTTATGCCTTCCTCTTTTGCATTTATGGCTACATAATCTGTGTCATCAGCCTCAATAGTCCATCTGCCACACCAAGGATAGAGATAAGGAAATGGCTGAACTTTAAGAAAGAACTACAACTTCAAAGCAAATACACAAAAATGAAATTGGGAAATTGATTTTCCTCAACTTAATTTTTGCCTTTCCTTAACATATTAGAAGGCTGTCTTAGCATGATTGATATTACACTGTGTGTAGGGGACTTATCATCCTAATAAAAAGGAAAAAGCTGGTTAAGTCTATTCTTTCATACTCCAGTGAGAGGGGAAAGCAAAAATAAGAATAATAGGAATGGTCTTACCACATTTCTCCAAGACAACATTGCAGAGGGCAAGAAGACGTGCACACTAAGCAGGGGGAACATGCTGGAAGACTAGTCAGGAGCTGAGGGCTGTGATTTATGAAGGTGTAGGGGAATGTGGACCTTGCTAACTGCCCATTGGGGTTCTTTACAAGAGCTGGAGTGCACAGATGACCAAGGCTGTTGATTGCTAGGACTTGCAGGATAAGTAGGCATCACTGCAATTCACAGGCTGCTGTTCTTATCTATGGTATCTGCCATTTTAAGGTCATCTTCCTGAAATGATTCATTTCTGACTCCATGGTCTCCTAGTACATCATCATTCTGATTCCTTTCTGAAGTCTTCTCTACCATGCTAAAGTACTAGGCTGTTTTTCACAGAAAAGATGGCTAAAGAATTGTGTAAACAGAGGACATGATGCATTACCCCAGAGTAAGGGCCCTGGAAGAGAGGAAGGAAGGGGATAGGAGGGTCTGGGGTTCTGGTCTAGTACATGATAGTAGAATTAGGGTGAAGATGAATATATTTTTCTTCTTTTTTTTTAACTCCAGGGTTATTGCTGGGACTCAGTGCCTGCACCATGAATCCACTGCTCCTGGAGGCCATTTTTACCATTTTGTTGCCCTTGTTGTTGTTATTGTTGTTCCTGCCATTGTTGTTGTTGGCCAGAACAGTGAGAAATGGAGAAAGGAGGGGAAGACAGAGAGGTGGAGAGAAAGATAGACATCTGCAGACCTGCTTCAACACCTGTGAATATATTCTACAAACACCTATCACAGGGAATGAGAACATATAACAAGTGTCAACATCTGCACTGTAATTCAATAACCCTCAAGAAAGTTTTTAAACAGGGTAATTTGGTTGACTTTACATGAGGATTATGGTGACTCTGTGATCCACTGGACAAAAAATGTTTAATATATTTTCTTTAACTTTCAAATATCTGTGATGCTGGCTGTCCCACCCTAGTAGAATTACTATTATATTCCTAGCTGTGACCATGAGATAAACAGTTGTATTTATATATTTTATTTTTTATGTATTTTATTTATTTATTATTGGATAGAGTCAGACAGAAATTGAGAGAGGAAGAGGAGATAGAGAGGCAGAGAGGAAGAAATACACCTGCAGCCCTGCTTCACCACTTGTGAATCCTCCCCACCTGCAGGTGGGGACCAGGGGCTTGAACCTGGGTCCTTGTGCACTGTAATGTGTGCACCTAACCAGGTGCACTGCCGCCTAGCCCCATATTTGCTGGCACTCACATGGGTGGCCTCACAACCAAGGTAGATGCTGGCTTTTTCATCACTGATTCAAGGGATGTGGTGGTGCAGAAGGAAACACCAGAAGAAATTCAGGTATGTGTCATCAAAGTTCATGGTGCCAGTATGCCGGGCTAGCTTCATGGCAGGAGACAGATGACCAGGGACACACAGCTGATCGGAGAAGCAGTATTTCTTTATTCATGAGCGAACGATTCAAAAAACTAATCTAATCTAATCACAACTCAAATCTGTCCTCTTCTTTCTCCTCTGGCAGCAGCATCCGGAACCCAGGAAGTATATAGGATAGGGGGCGGGGAGAAGGAAGAAGCACAAAAAGGCAAAGACTAAACCAAAATCTCCCAGAGGTAGGGGGAGTGAGACCAAACCAATGTAACAGAATGACCATGTAAATAGACCACAATGTCAAGCAATATAACAGAAGGGAACCCAGAAGCAGAACTAGAGGCATGCCAACAGGTATGAACTTCCAATTACATTCAGAAGGGAGAAAGCTTATATAGCAAGGTGGAACAAAGAACATTTTTCACATATGTCAGTAATCATAGGTTTCCAAAAAATCAGTACTCTTATGGTGGGGAGGGCTAGGAATGATGGGAATTGGTAAGATACCAAAAGGTAAAAGCTGTTAGTTACCATGAAGCAAGAGTTGTTAATTATCTAAATGTATTAAGAAAAACATGGTGGTTAAACCAGCAGAGTGAGATAAAGCAGAGAATGGCAGAGTATTGATGTAAGTCATGATGATCAAAGAATGAGGAAATAAGGTGTGGGGGTCTCACTGTTAATTTACTGGAAAGGCAGGATGATGGAGTATACTTTGTATGTGATCAAAAGATGGTGAGCTTATAGTGAACATGGTGAACTTTAAGTGAACGTTCAAGCAGGCAGCCATTTGATTTGCAGCAGGGGAATGAGTTAAATGTGAAAGGTTGCAGGCCTCTGTGAAGCCTGGTAGATTGACAAGGGGAAACTGAGTCAGAAAAGTGTTTCCCTCAAAGCTCTATCCTCAAAAGGGAGAGACTGACAGGTGGGGTATCTTTTCAGACCTCCATTTCAAGAATGGGGGAGTTCCCCTATGCTCTACCATGCTTTCACATTATCCCACACATATTTATATATTTTCTTCAAGTTTGGGAGCTACTCTCTGCCCTGATCCAGCTTTATAGTTTTGTTCTTAACTGTGACACCATATCCCCAGAAAAAAAAAAAAATTAGTTGACCTGCATGTTAGCTATAACACTCAAGAAAAAAATAGAAAAATCATGGGCCCCTTGGAACTTAGCTTCTTTCCACATGAAAGCTCCTAATTACATCTGCTCTGTTCCTACCTTTGGGCTCCTGTTCATTAATCATTTTGTCTTGCTTTATATCTTACCATCTTCTATCCACCAAGTTGAAGAAGCTATTATGATTCCATCCTGAATCCCCTGGGCAGACGACCTCACCAATGTCCTCTGGAGCCTCCCCTCCCCAGAACCCTGCCCCACTAGGGACAGACAGAGACAGGCGGGGGGTGTGAATCCACCTGACAACACCATGTCCAGTACAGAAGCAATGACAGAAGCCAGAATTCCACCTTCTGCTCCCCATAAAGAATTTTGGCCCAAGCTCCCAGAGGGGGAGAATTGTTAGGGAAAAATGACCAAAATGCTTTGAACTCTTACTCCATCAAGACGTAGAGAGACAAGAGGAAAAAGGGGGGGAAATTTGTAAGTAGTAACAGGTGTATGTGTGACTTAGAAAGAAAGAGAATATGGGACCATCAAAAAAATGGACAAATATGTGTGTGTGTGTGTGTTTGTGTTTGTGTGTGCGCAGGCACGCATGCGCACATGCATGTGTGTAGACAGACAGATGTTAGAAAGTCATAGAAATAACAGTCAACCTGTATCTGTCAACTTGAGAGAACTATTACAATTTCCAATGGAGGGAATTCGGACATAGACCTTTGGTGGTGGGAACGATGTGGAAGTATACCCGTCATCTCATAATTTTGTAAACAACATCAAATATCTAATGAAATTAAAAAAATTCCCATTATATTATACAAGAAGATGCCCAAACCAAGGAAGAAAAAATTTTTTATCAGTTATAGTTGACAACATTTGGCATAAGGTAGTGGTATACATATTGTAATTAATAAATATTACCTGAATCGAATTTGGTAATGAGAAACACCATCAACTACTTTCTGTTTATGACTTCAGCCAGCTTAATAGTGATATAAATGTCTGGCTTTTCTATAAGGTAAAGGTCTGAGTCAATGAAACACCTGATAGTGTGTTGCTTTGCCATGTGTGCAACCCATGTAGGAGTCCACCCTCAACCATACTGAAGGATGCATCAAAGTTGCTGTATCTCTCTCTCTCCTTTCCTCTCTCTCTCTCTCCGTATCCCCCTCTCTTCCTTCCTTTCTCTCTCTCCCCCCTTTACCCTCTCTCTCCCTTCCTTTCTTTCTCTCTCCTCCCCCCTCTCCATATATATGTATGTATATGAAGATTGTTCTGGTATCTGGTGTGTCTTCTGGATGTGTGTGGAAGACAGTGAGGTGTTACCACAGCTGTACTTTACAGAGACTGGAATCACAGGCTGCAGAAAGTATGGGAACTGGAATGCAAAGCTACCTGTAACTTTCACTAGTGGCCACTTAGGAATCCATTCTGTTGCCTATTCTCTCATGGATCACACATCCTGCATGATTCCTGAAATACTGTTGGTGGAAAAATCATCACCACAATAAAAGGCACCTTGAATGACCGTGGATACAAATGTTTTAACTGAGTTATTCAAATAAATTCAGTCTGTTCTTGGACTTTTCTTAAACATTTAGAGTTTAAGCACATATCTCTTCCATTTAATTCATCTTGGTAGGCACGTGCATTTACTAGATCTCTGTGTTAGAAGAGCCAAGTTCAGCTTGTTTCTATACATTAAACAAAGAAGTCCTCAACCAATGGATAAATGCCAATGTGTCTAGGTCTGTACAACACTGAAATCAGAAACTAAACCCTTCCCAAACCCCTTAGTGCTCTCACTAAAGTTTGCTTTGAAATTACAGCTTGGTGTCTATATTAGTGCAAAATATGGTCAGTGACTAGGCCAACATTTCTGGCTTACAGATTTATTCCCATGACACTGATACCTCTCAAGGTCTCCTTCATCTCATTTCTACAGCAGAGTTCATCAATAAACCCATCAATCAGACCAAGTAAAAGTATATTTTATAGGAAATTCCTACTGAATCAAATGGTCAAATATGTAAACACAAAATTCCTAGAAAAGTAATTCAGAAAAACTCAGGGAATGGAGGGGGGTTGGAGAGCAAAACAGAAACTGATAAAGTTTCGCTATACCATGTTCTTACTGTATCTCTCCCTCTCTCTGAAATTTTACCTGTGTGTGCATGAATTCACGGCTCTAGATAATTTTTCATGGGGGGGTGGGGGTGGCACTACAACTCTTCTGATTACAGAGCCTCCCATATGAAACCTGGGTCAGAGCTGGGTTATTCACAAGTGTCCTATCTGATGAAGTACCTCTCCAACTTCTTACTGTATTCCTTTTTTTTTTTTTTTTACCAGACACTGCTCATCTCTGGCTTATGGTGGAGCCTGACATTAAATCTGGGACCTCCAGAGCTTTCAACATGAAAGGCTGTTGCATGAACAGCGGTGCTAGTTTCCTGGTGCCCTCACTGCATCTCTTGACTCAAGCTGTCAGACTGCATATTTTTCACCTTTCCCACTCTCATTTCACTGAGCTCAGTTCGTGCCATAGTTGTCCTTAACCGTGTTACAAAGACTCAACACATGTTTTGTCTATTGTCACGTATAGCACATCTATAGATCCTCTCATATGACTGTCTCCATGCTTCCTGCACTAGGATCACTCAGCACTGTATGGTTTGTAACCACTTTCCACACCTTCCACATCCATGATGGCCTTTCCCTACTTGAAGCAACCAGAGTGTTATGATATTTTCCTACGAGTGTTTTAGAACATCCTATCTTGATGACAAAGTTTTCTCTAATAAAATAAACCACTGTACCCATTCATTTATTCTGGGAATGTTGAAATGCCAGGCTCTGCACTGGACTCTGGAGTACAGAGACAGAAACAAGAAATATGCAGAGGATTCTAACATCCCTGAAAGTCTGACGGGAAGCATACACCTGAGTACAAATTAAACAGTGTGTTTGGTGGCCCAGCCATAATGTGTGGAAGCCTGGGGAAAGAAGACCCAACTCACCAGCGTTTCCCAAAGGGGTCAAAATATTTGTATGGGTATTCAGTTATATAGCACCTCCCTCTCCATCCACCAAGGAGAATAACAAGAACATGCAATAACTAACCTCGGAAAAGAAGTGACCTGAAAGATCATTCAGAACAAGCGTTCTCTGAAGGCACACAATTTCCCATCCAATCTGTCTTTACCTAGAAGAACCCCATAACAGAGACCCCAGTTTTCAAAGCAAACACTTAACTGACTCTGTGTTAGTCAAGTCATTGAGTAGATTCTCCAAACCTTGGATCCTTTCCTGCTGGATGTTCCTGCACTGTCAGCCATGCAGAGTGTTGTGGGTCTTCTCTGGATCACTGACCTCCTGGAGACTGCCCACTCCATTGTAGAACAAGTAGAACTGGAAGTAAGAGAATTGTCAGATAAAAATGAGGTCCACCTCCTGTGAATGTTGTATGCTTTGTCATTATTAGACACTCTGTACTGGAGAAAGACAAAAGGAATCTTTTCTCTTCCAGAGGTGGGGGTATGAAGCAGCAGCAGCTGTGGCTCTCCTCTCCTCTCCTCTCCTGGGTCAGCTGGGAATATCAAAGAAGATCACTTTGGACTACAACAAGGCAGGACTAGAATGACTTCAGGAACCCACCAAATCACCAGTAAGTTCAAACATGTGTGGCTTGTGGACAGAGAGAATCATAAGGAGGATTAAGTGGCTAGTAACAGTCCAGCAGTTTGCCAGTTGAGACACCACCTCCAGTCTGTTTTACCAACAAAAAGATGGCTGAAGGGAGGAGAGTACTCTTCTAGACTCAACAAATGCAACTTTGATTCTCCATTGCTACAACACTCCGAGGCTAGAGCAGCAGTGGAGAGGCCCTGTGCTGACGTCTGGGAACAGAGAACTGACCAGGAATCTCAGGAGACTTTCTACACCTTGGTGGCCTAACAGTGGGGCTGTATAGTGGGAGCCTTTCCACATTGTTCTCCTGATGAGAACATAGTTGCCTCAGAACCTACAGACTAAAAATGGGACTGCTTTAGAAACTCACAGGGCCCAGTAGTGCTGCCCAGCTTGGCAGAGAAGCTGAATTGAGCATGGAGCTTTGGATCCTTGGGGTGTGAGAGTCTCTTTGCATAATCTCTGTGTTATCTCTCCCCAACCCAGCTTTATCTCTTGGTCAGGAGTAGAAGATTAAGCTAAGATGCCTACTTATAGTTTAAAAGCCCTCAGGCTCCCATAGCCTACAGGGAAGAAAAAGAAAAAAAGAGGTTTTAACAGTCATTGTACTCCAACTCAGAGACTGAAATAATATTGAAACAACTATTAATTCCCACAACTTTGGACTCTTTAAGTACCTTACTAAGACATAAGTCAATCCAGGCAAGAGTGATCAGTAATTTGAAAAGTACTGAGACACAGACCTCATAACATACTATAAAGAATGCTTAAACCAACAAGAAGAAATACTGAAGAAATGAACCAGGACAAGAGTCCAGCTAAAAGCCCCCTAAAGGCTCAAGCAGAAAACAATGAGGTCAACATCCAAACACTTGTTAAGGAAATAGTCACAGGAATGAGTAAAGAGTATGAAAGAATTGTCATCAGAAATGCAGAAACAATAAATGAGACTCTGGAAGAAAACACTAAATACCTAAAGCTTATTAGAGAACTGAAAGCTAGAATAGATGAAGTAAGAATGCAACTATCTGAACAAGCTAAAACAGTATCAGAACAGGGTAAAAAAATAGATGAACTCCAGAAATCAGTAGAGGGGAGAGAGAATAGAATAAATGAGGCTGAATACAGAATAAGCAAGGTCAAGGATGAATTAAAGACAACAAAAAAGAAGTAAGAGCTCTCAAAAAGAGATTAAGAGATACTGAAAACAGAAACAGAGACCTATGGGATGACTTCAAAAGAAATAATATATGCATTATTGGCTTACCAGAGGAAGAAAGACAGGGAGAGGAAAAAAGCATTCTTCAGGACGTAATAGCTGAGAACTTCTCTATTCTAGACAACATCAAAGACACAAAGGTTCAAGAAGCCCAGAGGGTCCCAAACAGACATGAAGACACATCATATTCAGAATGGAAAGGAATAAGGATAAAGAAAGGATCCTGAAGGTTGCAAGAGAAAAGAAAGAGTCACCCTACAGAGGAAAACCCATAAGATTAGCAGCAGACTTCTCCACACAAACACTACAGGCCAGAAGAGAATGTCAAGATATCTATTGAGTGCTCAAGGAGAAAGGCTTTCAACTAAGAGGACTGTATTATGCCAGACTGTCATTCAGACTAGATGGAGGCATAAAAACCTTCTCAAACAGGCAACAGTTGAAAGAATCAACTATCACCAAGCCTGCCCTAAAAGAAGTTCTGAATAGTCTCCTATAGACAGTCAGAACACCATAAATAGGCCATATATCAGAACACTCTAGAAATCTACAAGAAGTGTTAAAATATCTTCAGTCTTTAGTATAAATAAATGTCAATGGCCTGAATTCTCTATTAAAAGGCACAGAGTAGGAATATGGATCAGAAAACACAACCCAACAATATTTTTTCTACAGGAAACCCACCTAACTCAAAAAACAAACACAGATTCAAAGTCAAAGGATGGGAAAGTATGGTATAAGCCAATGGCCCACAAAAAAAAGGACAGGGAGGGCTATTCTCATATCTAACATGATAGACTTTAAAATAAATAAAATTTAAAAAGATAGGATGGACATTACTTAATGCTCAAAGCATCAGTCAATCAAGAGAACATTTTTTAACATCTATTCACCCAATGAGAAGCCATCTAAATACATCAAACATCTACTGAAAGAGTTACAGCAATATACTAACAACAACACAGTCATAATTGGGGATTTAAACACCCCACTTGTTGGTCAACATTTCTACTTTGGCTAGTTCTGCTTCTCTTTCTATCCATATCACACCAGGTTCCCCTGCATTGCTTAACGCTGTGGTCATTTACAAAATCATTGTTTTCTTTGAGACCCGCCTTGGTTTAATCCCCACTGGTTTAATCCCCACTGGTTTGCACTCTTTTTCCACCCTTCCCCCTTATCCTGCTTCCTTTTTCCACCCTAACACTACTGTCTCAGAAGATATTTAAAGGCAGATCAATGAACACAGCAGAGTATTGTGTTTCCCACTCCACAAGTCCCAGAGTCTCTCTCATGTGTTGCTAGTTCCTGATCCCTTTCCTGCACAGCAGCCTAGGATGGCTACAGACAAGTTCTCTCCAACTCAGAGAGCATGTGCCTGGGAAGAAGCACCCTTAGGCTCTCCTGGCATTTGGTGCCCAAATAGGGACTGGCATATGGCGCCAAACATGGGGCCTAACCCACCCATACCCCAGATAAGTACACGCCGCCTGGCTACCTGTCCTCCATGGGTTACCTTCCTGCCTATGAAGAGGTTTCCCAAAGCCTCTACT
Source organism: Erinaceus europaeus (assembly GCF_950295315.1). NCBI lineage: Eukaryota > Metazoa > Chordata > Mammalia > Eulipotyphla > Erinaceidae > Erinaceus > Erinaceus europaeus. The sequence goes on along the minus strand of NC_080162.1, from coordinate 209,931,599 downwards.
ATTTTTCATGAGAGAGTTTCTCTGTCTCTGGAAAACTTTGCTCAGGGCCACACCTTGGTTCCGTATGACCATGATTGAAGAGCTTGGGAGATGAGCGGAGATTTCCCCTGGGACTTTCTGGACTCCCTCTCCTGTGTTTCCTGCAGAGAAGGATGACTCTAACTTGCAGAGCCTTATCCAGTGCCTTGGCAGTCCCCAAGAATGGAGACATGTGGTTAGTTCTACCCTTCTGATTCTATTATTTCTTCGATGGGAAGACGTTTTTGGGGATGAGTGCCTGCAGCAATCCTGCAGGAACAATCAGAACTCTAACTGGGATTTTGAGGCCTTTTTTGAAGTAGGACTCCCTGGAGACTGGACGTCTGGAGACTCATAATGTGACATAGCGGGATCTAAATAATCTGGTTCAAAGTACCTAAAAAAAAAAAACCCTCATTATGGCTTCTCTTCCACCCTCACTCTCTCTGAATATCTTAAGTTTACTCTCTGCTTTCAGTTGTGTTTTGTAAGAGAGTGATTTAAATGACTAAATTTTTGTACGACACATTTTTGCACTAAGTATTCTGAAACTTAATGGATTTTATAAAAATAAATGCTGGGCACAGCCATGATTTCTGGAGATGTCCAGAAACAGTCCAAAAAAATCTTTGGAAAAAAAATTTTTTTTTCTCTTTTGATTTTTTTTTTTTTTTTACATCTTGGTATAAATGTGAAATGTTTAATCCTGAAAATGGTATGAGTATGGGCAGGGTAGATAACGCAATGGTTATGCTAATGATTCTCATGCCTGAGGCTTCTAACCATGGTTCATCTGTTTACCTTTTGACATTTCATTGAGCTTAAACTGTTTAAACAACCTTAAAACCAAACTATAAAGGATTTCCAAAATTATAAAGGTTCTTAAACCATTTATAATAATTGAGTTATCAATTATAGTAAACTTATAACTTGTTACAAGTTTTGTTTCACAAGTAAGTGAATTACAGCTGTCAAGTTTTCACATGAAAAAACATCTGCTCATATAGAATCCCCAGAGATTCATTTAGACCCCTGTCCTCTGCCATTGCCCACAAGATGGCATGACTACAACACACACCCCGAAACCAATGATGTGACCTGGCACAACCTGAAGAAACAGATTCACAGACTCCAAAGCTCACTCTCTACAGAAAAGCGAATTCCAGTGGCTGACCTTCCCCATCGAGATAGATGTGCAGCATTTCATCCCCTGGCATTTCTTCTCCTGATCATCGACATTGAACTGACACTTCTATTGTACTTACTGGTACACCTCTTGGACACTATACACAACTTTACAGCAGCTTCCCTTTATGCTGCTGGGTTTCTCAAAGACTGACCACAGCAGTACCTGGACTTTGCAGCCAGCTGCCTTGGGACTCTATAGGCCATGACTTCTATCCTGCAGGCCCTGTCCCCAGAGACAGGAACCCCCCTTCCTTTCTAGGACCTGCCCTCAGAGGCAGGAAAAGCCCTTTGAGGCATGGAACGCCCCCAGTGGCAAGAGATGCCCTCAGAGGCAAGAAACTCCCTTTTGCCTGATAGACCCTGCCCTTTGATGAAGGAAAAGCCCCTTCAGGCCTCCACTTGGCATAATACTGGTTCTTTCTGCTCCCCTACTTGTCCCTTCATGTTTTGTGCCAGTTCTTTTGAAAACACCAGCACAATATAGGGTTCTGTTCACCCCTACACTACTATTCCCAATGGAAATGGAGTATTTTACAGACATTCACCCATTTAAATATGGCCATTTAGAAAGAGGGAAATGTTGGAAAATTGTGAGGATGTGGTTGAGCTTGGCAGGGCTTGAACCTGAGGAGTGTGTGAATCCTGTTAGTCTCTCTCTTTACCGAGAGGTTGAGAAAGGAGGGACAGTAGAACCCCAAAGGTGTAACAACTACTGGGTCAAAGAGGAAATAAAAGAAGAAATCAAAATGTTTCAAGAGATCAATGAAAATGAAGATGCAAGCTATCAAAATATTTGGACACAGCTAAGGCAGTACTGAGAGGGAAGTTCATGGCTATACAAGCACACATTAGGAAACAAGAAAAAGCACAAATAAACAACTGAATAGAACACCTTAAAGATGAAGAAGAAGAAGGAGAAGACGGAGGAAGAGGAGGAGGAAGAGGAGGAAGAGGAGGAGGAGGAGGAGGAGGAGGAGGAGGAGGAGGAGAAGAAGAAGAAGAAGAAGAAGAAGAAGAAGAAGAAGAAGAAGAAGAAGAAGAAAGGAAGGAAGGAAGGAAGGAAGGAAGGAAGGAAGGAAGGAAGGAAGGAAGGAAGGAACCCCAAACCAACCAGAAGGTCAGAAATAACTAAAGTTAGGGAAGAAATAAATAACATTGAAAATAAGAAAGCAATACAAAAGATCAACAAAAGTAAATGTTGGTTCTTTTAAAGAGTGAACAAAATCAACAAACCTTTAGCCAGACTCACAAAACAAAAAAGGGAGAAGACCCAAATAAATTGAATAGTAAATGAAAGAGGAGATATCACAACAGAAAACACAGAAATTCAACTAGCCAGTGATACTTCTATGAACAACTATATACCACCAAGCTAGAAAACCTGGAAGAAATGGACGTTTTACTAGGTACCTACATACTTTCCAAATTAAGTAAAAAGGAACTAGATAGTATGAACAAGCCCATCACAGCTAATGAAACTGAAACAGTTATCAAAAACCTTCCTGGACCATATGGTTTTACAAATGAATTATACAAAACCTTCAAGGAAGAGTTAATACCTCTACTTTTAAAAGACTTTCAGAAGATTGAAGACACTGGACCACTCCCTTCCAGGTTCTATGAAGCCAACATCACTCTAATACAAAAATGTAGATATGGACACAACCAAAAAAAAAAAAAAAAAAAAACAACTACAGACTTGCTGGACTGGCTTCACGGGTGAGAGAGGGAGACGACCAGGGACTCATGGCTGAGCTGAGAACGCAGTTCAATCTTTATTCATGAGTGGGGATGTAGTTCAAAAAACTAATCTCTTCTAATAACAACACAATTCTGTCCTGCATCTCTCTCCTCTGGCGGAAGAGTCAGGAACAAGGGAAATATGTATGATAGGGGGCAGGGAGAAGGAAAAGCATGAACCAGTGAGGACTAAACCAAGTGTCCCAGAGGTGGGGAGGGGAGACCAAACCAATATCCTGGAGGCAGGGGGGGTGCCCAGCCAACAGTGGACATGCAAACAGAACACATTGCAAGCAATACAAGCGAACCCAATGTGATGATCAAAATAGAAGGTCTTATAAGCAGGATTTAGAAGCATACTAACAATTACCCCTTTCTTTTTAACTAATGTCCATAGTATCAGGAGTGTGGGGTGAACAGAAACCTATATCGTACAGGCATTTTCAAAAGAACTGGCACAAGACATGGAGGAACAAGTAAGAGCAGCAAGATCCAGTGTGATGCCAAAAGAAGGTCTGAGGGGGGCGTTTCTTGCCTCTGTGGGCAAGGCCTATCAGGCTAAAGGACTTTTCCTGCCTCTGTGGGTATCTCTTGCCTTTGGGGGTGCTTCATGCCTCAACAGGCTTTTCCTGCCTCTGTGGGCATCTCTTGCCTCTAGGGGCGTTTCATGCCTCAACGGGCATGTCCTGCCTCTGTGGGCATCTCTTGCCTCTAGGGGCGTTTCATGCCTCAACGGGCATGTCCTGCCTCTGTGGGCATCTCTTGCCTCTAGGGGTGTTTCATGCCTCAACGGGCATTTCCTGCCTCTGTGGGCATTACCTAGCAAGGAGGGTGTGTGTGTCACCTATAGAATCCCAAGGCAGCTGACTGCAGTCAGTCTTTGAGAAACCCAGCAGTATAAAGGGAAGCTGCTGTATAGTTGTGTAAAGTGTCCAAGAGGTGCACCTGTAAGTCCGATAGAAGTGCCTGTCCAAAGTAGATGACCACGGAAAAAAATGCCAGGGGGTGAAATGATGCACGTCTACCTCGATGGGGAAGATCAGCCACCGGAATTCTGCTTTTCTGTAGAGAGTGAGCTTTGGAGTCTGTGAATAAGTTTCTTCAGGTCATGCCAGGTCACATCATTGGTTTTGGGGGGTGCATTGTAGTCATGCCATCTTGTGGGCATTGTCAGAGAACTGGGGTCCAAATGGATTTCTTGAACCAGATTATCGAGGTCTTACCATGTAGCATCGTGAGTCCCCGGAGGGCGTCCTAGTCCAAAAAGCTCTTTGAAATTCCATTTAGGGGGCTTTTGGTGGTTTTTTGCTGGATTGCTGCAGGCACCTGTTTTTAAAAACGCCTTCCCATAGAAGAAAGAACCAAATCAGGAGGGCAGAACCAACCATGTGTCTCCACTTTTGGGAACTGCCAGGGCAATGGGGAGTGCTCCCCAAGTCAGAGTAGTCTCTCTTCGCAGGAAACATGCAAGAGGTAGTCCAGAAAGTCCCAAGGGAAATCTCTGCACATCCCCCAAGCTCCACAACCATGGCCACAAGGAACCAAAGTTTCCCATTCAGGGACCAAAGTGTGGCCCAGAGTGACTCCGCAGAGGTGGTGGTGGGACCCACGTTCTCATGGACTCTGTGGTCTGTGGCAGCCTGCGGTTCAGGAGGTGGCTCTAGCAGCGATGCTGAAAGATGTGGAGAGCCAGAGAGTGGCAGAACTGTGTGCTGCACCCACCTCACCAACTGCAGCTCATAGTGGATAGGTAGCCAAATGGCTTTACTTATCTGGTGGATGGGTGGGTAGGTCCCACGTTGGTGTTAGTCCCTGTTCTGGCAACATTTTGCGGGACTGGCCTCACAGGCAGGAGAGAGAGATGACCAGGGATTCATGGCTGAGCTGAGAATGCAGTTCAGTCTTTATTCATGAGTGGGGATGTAGTTCAAAAAACAAATCTCTTCTAATCACAACATAATTCTGTGCTGCATCTCTCTCCTCTGGCAGAAGAGTCAGGAACAAAGGAAATACTTATGATTGGGAGTGGGGAGAAGGAAAAAGCATGAACCAGTGAGGACTAAACCAAATGTCCCTGAGGCGGGGGGGGAGACCAAACCAATATCCCAGAGGCAGGGGGGTGCCCAGCCAACAGAAGACATGCAAACAAAACACATCACAAGCAACACAAGTCAACCAAATGTGATGATCAAAACAGAAGGTCTTATAAGCAGGATTTAGAAAAATACCAACACAGACCAATATCTCTGATGAACATAGATGCTAAAATATTGAACAAATTCTATCTAACCAGATACAGCAGTATATTAAAAAGATTGTTCATCATGACCAAGTTGGGTTTATCACAGGGATGCAAGGTTGGTTTAATAGATGTAAATCAATCAACAGGATCTACCACATCAATAAAACCACATGGTTATATCAATAGATGCAAATAAAGCATTTGACAAAATACAACATCCCTTTATGACTAAAACACTACAAAAAATAGGAATAGATGAAAAATTTCTCAAGATAGTGGAGTCAATATATAGCTAACCTACAGCCAACAATTAAAAAGCTTCTGCACAGCAAAATACACCACTATGCAAATCAAGAGACCTCTCACAGAATGGGAGAAGATCTTTACATACCATACATCAGACAAGAGTTTAATAACCAAAATATATAAAGAGCATGTCAAACAAAACAACAGGAAAACAAATAACCCCATGCAAAAGTGGGGGGAGGCCATGGAGAGAATATTCACCACAGAAGAGATCCAAAAGGCCGAGAAACACATGAAAAAACGCTCCAAGTCTCTGATTGTCAGAGAAATGCAAATAAAGACAACAATGAGATATCACTTCACTCCTGTGAGAATGTCATACATCAGAAAAGGTAGCATCAGAAAATGCTGGAGAGGTTGTGGGGTCAAAGGAAGCCTCCTGCACTGCTGGTGGGAATGTCAATGGGTCCAACACCTGTGGACAGCAGTCTGGAGAACTCTCAGAGGCCTAGAAATGGACCTGCCTTATGAACCTGCAATTCCTCTCTTGGGGATATATCCTAAGGAAACCAACACACCCATCCAAAAAGATCTGTGTACACATATGTTATTAGCAGCACAATTTGTAATAGCCAAAACCTGGAAGCAACCCAGGTGTCCAACAACAGATGAGTGGCTGAGCAAGTTGTGGTATATTTACACAATGGAATACTACTCAGCTATCAAAAATGGTAACTTTACCATTTTCAGTCCATCTTGGATGGAGCTTGAAGAAAGCATGTGAAGTGAAATAAATCAGAAACAGAAGGATAAATATGGGATGATCTCACTCTCAGGCAGAAGTTGAAAACCAAGATCAAAAGAGAAAACACAAGTAGAACCTCAACTGGAATTGGTATATTGCACCAAAGTAAAAGACTCTGGGGTGGGTGGGGTGAATATAGGTCAAATAAGGGTGACAAAGAACCTGGTGGGGGTTGTATTTTTATGTTGAAAACTGAGGAATGTTATGCATGTACAAACTATTGTATTTACTGTTGAATGTAAAACATTAATCCCCTAATAAAGAAATTTTTTAAAAAATTAGAAAAAAAAATGGAATCTTTTCACTCCTCTACATAAAAGTGACATGGACTGAATGTGATAATACATCAGTATAACATTTTTTATAGCTGTACTGTCTCTCCTGTGCTTAATTCTTCTGGAATATTGCATCCCTGCTAAATATTTGTGTTTATTTCCAAATCCAAACATGTCTACCCTCACAGATCCAGACACGTTGCCCTCACAGTATCTGCTTATTGAAATAGACAGCATTTAAATTATATCTTAAGTACAATTCCCTTTCAATAGAATCACAGAAAATGGAAATGTCAGAAGAGGGGAAAAGTATAACTGCTTGACAATTGAAGATAGAACCCTGAGCTAGAGGAATAAAAGTCCCCTCATTGAGTGACACAATAGATGTTTCTGTTATAAGAAAAACATGGAATAGCATCTCCTGATTCTCCAAAATCTAATTCTTTGTGTTCTGATGAGATGCCAAAAGGAATCTCATTGAAAGATGTGAAATATTCAAACCATAGACTTCATGGCTGAATGCAAAACTCCCAGCTTTCTATACACCATCTTTATCAATGCAAATTAGATGAAACAAGATCTCTCTCAAAACAGAATTGACACATTTTTTTTTACAGATCTTATAATGCAAACTTCTCTGATCATTGGTAAACTCACAGCTTAATTATTTCATGTACTTGTAAAATCTTTACCAAAACAACCTGTCACACTAGATACATAGTCTAAGCCCAGTTTCTGTCTGTATTTTCTAAATACATTCTCTAGGGTTGCAAAGATAAAGAACCAAGCAGCATACCAAAAATTATTGAATTTTTAAGGGAAATTTTAACAATTTAGAAATAATTGCAGGGGATAGGTGCTGGTGCACTTGGCTGAGTGTGCATACCACCATGCTCAAGTACTGGAGTTCAAGAGCCTAGTCTCCACATGCAGAGGGAAAGCTTCACTAGTGGTGAATCAGGGATTCAGGTGTCTCTCTGTCTCTCTCCCTCTCTACCTTCTCTCCTCCCCCAATTTCTGGCTGTCTCTATCCAATAAGTAAAGATTGTTATTTTTTAAACAGAAATAATTTGGAATTGAGTGGTATCACAGCAGGTTAAGCACAGGTGGCCCAAAGTGCAAGGATCATGGTTCAAGCCCTTGGCTCCCCACCTGAAGGGGGGTCGCTTCACAGGCAGTGAAGCAGGTCTGCAGGTGTCTTTCTCTCCCCCTCGCTGTCTTCCCCCTCCTCTCTCCATTTCTCTCTGTCCTATCCAACAACAACATCAATAACAACAACAATAAACAACAAGGGAAACAAAAGGGAATAAATAAATATTGAAAAAAAGAATTATTGACTTCAATTGTTTCCATTTTTCTAGTTATCTGCCATGGCTGTATACCCCAGCAGGTGAAAGGATAAATGATTGATTGTAATGAGACTGGGATTTGTGGAAGAAGCTTGCAGCTGCCAATTACACTGTATTTTAATTTAGAGATAGTTCCTGTCGGGCAGCCCCCCTGCTCCATCCTCCATTGCTGACACTATGGCCTATTTACATAATCATTGTTTTGCTTGATCTATTTTCTTTCTACCTCAAGACCTGCCCTGCTTGCATGGTACATTAATCCTGCCAGTTAAAACTCTAGCAAACATTGCTATAGAAGCATTCTACCTTTTCTTTTCTTTTCTCCACTCTTTTCTTTTCTCCACCTCCTTTCCTAGCCATTTCCTTTTCTGACTTGCCACTTCTGGTTCTAAACATTTAAAAGTGTTGTCTCTGACCAATATAGACACATTGCATTCCCACTCCGCCACGAGTTCCTGATCTCTCTTGCCTCACTGAGTAAGCGGCAGCCCAGGTTGGCTCTGGTTGAGTTCTCTCCAACCCAGAGAGCACATGCCTGGGAAGAAACATCCTCATACTAGCCTGGCAAGTTCCTTTTGAAATTGCATGCTCATTTGACACTTATCTTGGAAAAGAACAGAGGTAAGGAAAACATTTTTGAATGCTCTTTGAGTAGCTATTTGAAACCAAAGAGCTAACTGGCCAAGAGAAGGATCCTTTGTGTTGAGTGTGAACCTACCATATGTACTGTTTTCAGAGTCAGCCTACAATGAAACAAACTCTATTAACATAATTTAAAAAAAAACTGTCTTGAATGTTGAGATGTTTTCACTAGGAAAGACAGTCAAAGAAAAGTTTAGCATCGGGTAATCTGCAAGATGGGTAGAATGGTCAGAAAGTAGATGAGAAAGGACATAAGTGAGAAACTTTGAAATAAGTAATATTTAAAAAGCTAGTTAGTGGTGGGAGAAAGTGGATCAGTGTAGAACACATGCCTTCTTTGCATGAGACCCAACGCCTCTCCCAGTGCCACATGGATGGCAGAGAAAAATTGGACTCTCTTTCTCTATCATTTTCTTGTTCTCTGCCCCCAGCACTGGCAATAGAAATATGTATATCATTTTAAAACATATAAAAATAAAATATAAAAGACAAATTAATGAAGGAACTCATGAATTAGCAAAGATCCCTGAGCAAAGCATACTTGGGAATCACAGAATTATACTATAACTAATTAGAACAAAGGTCTTACATTAAACTTTTTGAGCAAGACTATCTGTAAACTTAAAAGTATATTTTTTAGTCTGTCATATGTGTTAATAGTAACAACAAACTTAAATGCAAAATATTTAAAATTTGGTGTGGTTCTTGGGGAAAGCACAGTTGTTAATAATTATTAGTGTAGTAAAAACAGCAAGTACCCCCTACTCTCAAGTAAAGAAGCCTACATAATTTAGAAACTTCTAATGATTTTCTTATTTTTTTATTTGTTTGGGGGACTGGGTAGTGGAACACTGTGTTTCCTGCACATAGTACAAAGTATAAGGGCCCACACAAGAATCCTAGTTAGATCCCCCATCTCCCCACCTGCAGGGTGGTAGCTTCACAAGTGGTGAAGCAGGGATTTATATGTCTATCTTTCTCCCTCTCTTTCTATCCCTCTCAATTTTTCTGTCTGTCAAAAAAAGTGAAAAAAATAGCCACAGAAGTAGTGGATTTGTAGTGCAGGCATGAGCTCCAGCAATGACCCTGAAGGCAAATGCAAATGCATAAATAAATATGTTTATTTGTTTATTGATTTGATTAGAGACAGAGAGAAATTTAGAGGCAAGAGGAAGATAGAGAAGGATATAGACTTCCAGAAGATGTGGCCATGGAGTAACAGGTAACAAAATCAATATCCCCCAAAGTAACAAATATCTACAATGATGGAACTTATCAAAACTCATCAATGACAGCTGAGACATCACAGAAGAACCACATCCTCAGGTGGGTGCTCTGTGCACAGCTGGGGTGAGAAGTGTGAGGAAGGAAGCCAAACACAGCAATAGTCAAGGCAATACACAGTGCTGGTGGCCAGAGAAGGGAACCTTTCAACTGTTAATCCAGTTGAAACCTTGGAGGCATTGGCCTACTGAACCACAGGCAAGGACATTCTGTAAACACAGGGAGCATTTGTGGCCAACAGAAGTCCAGTCTGTTGCCAAAGCATAAAGGTAATTAACAGCAGATGGTGTCTAAGTGGCAAAGTGTGCCCTGCTTATATTAACACAGCTGCAGCCCAGCTGCAAACCCCTGATGCTTGATTTCAGACTGAAATTATACAGAGAAACCATATATACTCACCACAGCAGCACAAAGCACTCAAAGGAACAACGAGAACCCCAGCCACAACCCTCCACTTCCCAATATATAAAAGAAGCAAAGTCCAGAGATTAAAACAGCACCACCTGCTGTCAAGCTGCGCTGCCCCGTCACGACCACCAGAGAGACTGACAAAGTCATCTCCTCTGGACCTGTATTCAGACTTCAAAGAAGCTGGGCAGAAGGACGGGAATGGGTCGACGCATTCTCCCCCCGTTATTGCTACAAACAATTATACTGTCACAATTGATTAATAATGCTTTGGCAGTGCCTGGTGGGAATGGAGAGTCAGAAGCACCCCCTCTCCCTTACACAGGAGCATATTTGAAAGTTACATTATGAAAGTGGAGAAGATGGGTCAGCATAGACGGACAAAACAAGTCATGTTATGACCTGCCCCTCAAAGAAAGAATACAGAGATTGAGGCCTCCCAGGTACAAGTTGACATATTGAAACAAAGAAAGATTAATAGTTAAACTGTACCAGACCTAGATGAGCAGTGGTCCATGACTAGGCAAAGATCTGTATGCCCCCATAGAAGATTAATGGTAGATATAGCCCTCAGAAAAAGTCTAAAACAATTCTGGGTATGACCTCCCCTGGGAACAGAACGATACAAAGTATTGTACCCATTCTTTACAGTTATGGGGGAATAACATGTAGCCTGCCAAAGTCACAAGACTATTGTTACTTCTTTATGAGCTGGTTGCTTAGACAACCTGAATGTAACCTGAAAAAATTATAAAAGCTAATGCAGTTTCACTATTAAAACGAGTCCAGATTCATCCTCCAATAGAGTGTGGTGTCTATCTGTTCTCCCTCGCCGACTCCTGACCCACCTGGGAGGTTGCCTTCAAGACCCCTGACCCTCCTGCTGCTCATCCACTGAGTGGTCCGCGGCACAAGCAATAACGAGCACAATAAAAGTGTGAACAGAAGAACTGCAGAAACAAACTACCAAACATGCCAAATCAGACAGATGGGAATGAAACAGAAAGATTTCAAGAAAATGCAGACATAGAAGGATTATAGAAAGCTCATTGTGAGTACTCTGCAAGCATCATATGGAGAAGCATATTCAAGATCTGAAGGAAGACTTCACTAAGGAGTTAGAAAGCACAAAAGAAGAGCTTCAAACAGAGTTCTCTAAGAAATTAGAAAACATGAAAGAACTACTTCAATCAGACTTCTCTAAAAACTAGAAAACATGAAAAAAATAAATTCAAAGTTCTCTAAGCAGTTACACACTGTGACATGTGTCCTCCTAAATGCACCAATGCTCAGTCCCTTCTTATGATGTTAAGTACTTTGCCTTTGGTGAGCAATGCCCATGCAGCACATACCAAATATGAACACGAGATAGACCCTGGGATCCATGTCTCCTTGTAATTTTCTCTGTCACCTGCTCCCACTCCCACTATCTGTGGGGTCCACCAGGTGCCCCACAGTAGCTCCACCCCTGCAGTCAGGTAGCTGGTCACTTGTACGTCTCTGGGAAGATGCCCACACAGCTCAAGGTGTACAGGCCTGTTATACTAGCTGGCAGGCTCGCTGACCCCTGTTTCAAATAGATGACTTGGCAAAGGGATGACTCCCACTGGAGAGTTAAGTGAGCAAGACCTGGCCCTCAACACCATGTCGAAATGTTGTGGAGTGATCTAAATAATTCTGGAGAAAGGCACGTGTGTTGTGGAAAGCCAGCATCCCTCACTGATGTCCAGTTAAGCCACCATGCTCCAGGCAAGTCATTCACAGCAGTGACCATCATTTTTCTGTTCCCATCAAGGAATACAACACAAAAAGACCAGAAGTTTGGACAAAGCAATTCTAGGGCCCCAAGTAGGAACCATCATTGTTTGAAGCTCTTCAGTGAACTCAAAGCAGCAAGTCAAAGTAAATCTCCAGGGCAACCCAGGCCAGGTAGTGGTTTATCTAGTCCTAGGAACATTTTCCATGCACAAGGACCCAGGTTCAAGCCCTGGTCCCTGCCTGCAAAGAGAAAGCTTCACAGATGGCAAAGCAGGATTGCAAGTGTCTCTCTTTCTCTCTCCCTCTCTGTCTCCCCTACTCCTCTCAATTTATCTCTCTCTGTGTCCAATAAAAATAAATAAAGGGAAAAATGGCTACAAAGAGCAGTGGATTTATTATGCAGGATTCAAGCCTCAGGGCCAAGCCTGGTAAAAAAAAATATATGACAGTATAATATACTATATAATGTATATAATATGATATGAGATAATATAATATAAATGTACCAGGAAGATGGGAGGCTCTAGGAAGGGTTCTGCCCAGCTCCTCGGTGTAGAGTGAGAACAATCCTGAGGCTGTACTACCCATATTTTTGGTGTCACGATGCATATTTTTATCATTTATTTATTTTGGTATCAAGATGAATATTTTTATTTATTTAAGAAAGGAGACATTAAGATGCATATTTTTATGGTTTATGTAAAAGTTTTAAATTTTATGGTTTATTTAAAAATGTTTATGGTTTATTTAAATTTTAAAATATCTGTATTTTCTACAATTTTTACAACAAGTATTACTTTCTATCAAAAACAAATACTACAACAAAAGCTTTCTGGGACAATTTAAAGATAGAAGCCACAGCTCTTACAGATTACCGTGGGTTGCATGGGAGAGATAGCACAAGCCAACTCCCAACCCTGAGGTGCTGAGATCCAGGCTCCAATCACACAGGTAGAGCTGAGCAGTGCTCTGGCAAAGTAATAATAATAATAATAATGTCACTATTAGTCAGAAAAAAATCAAAGCAAAATAATGATTCTTCATTCTGCATATCTTATCAGGAAAAACACTTTAAATATTAATTCCAAAGACTGACCAACGTGAGATAGAAGAGGCACATGCCAGCCGACTAGTTGTAGTGTAAATGATTCAACCTTTGGGACATCCATTTGTTCACCAGTGTGCAGTTAGGTCTCCTCTGGGAACATGACTAAGGAGATCATCATAAACAGAGAAAGCTGCCAGGTTTCTCTACACAGCAGCTGGCTGTCTTCCTTTTTCTGTCTTATAAGAACTTCTGAAGGACCAAGAAAAACATGAGTTACACTTTAAGCTATTCCTGGTGGCAGATATAATGAGTTTAGTAATATTTTTCTTAGCTCTATCATTTATTTGTTCTTTTTTCTTTATTTGCTACCAGGGCATGGTGTCAGCAATACAAATCCACAGCTCCTGGTGACCATTTTCTCCTTTTTCTCCCCACATTTTATAGGTCAGGACAGAGACAAATTGAGACAGCATGGGAGACAGAAAGGGGGGAGATGGAGCCCTGCCCCACTAGGGAAAGAGAGAGACAGGCTGGAAGTAAGGATCCACCTGACAATGCCCATGTTCAGCGGGGAAACAATTTCAGAAGCCAGACCTTCCACCTTCTGCACCCCATGATGACCCTGGGTCCATACTGCAGAGGGATAGAGAATAAGGAAGCTATCAAGGGAGGGGATGGGATATGAATTCCTAGTGGTGGGAATTGTGTGGAGTTGTGCCCCTATTATCCTATGGCCTTGCCAGTGTTTCCATTTTACAAATAAAAGTTAAAAAAAGAACGAGGGTGGAGACACTTGCAGACATGCTTCACTCCTCGTAAACCATCCCCTGCAGGTGGGGAGTAGGGCTAGAATCTGGCTTCTTGCATGTGGTGATGTATGTACCAGCCCCACATAGCATGTGTTCTAAAATAAATGGCAAAAAAGTGTACTAAGTGTCTTACATAAATTAATTTAACATTGACCACAGCACAAGCAATGATTACATCACTTAGGATTCTTTCATCCACAAGAAACGCCATTGTGTTTCACCATCACAGATCATCTAGAAAGTGGCAATTCACCATCACAGATCATCTAGAAAGTGGCAATGGCAGTGTCACAGGTCAGTCTATGGTCAGTAAATCCAGGGTTGCCATTAAGAAAGCAGCAGGTATCCCTGCCATTCCACCATCCTCAGCAGTCAAATCCTTTGAGATCACAAGAAGGCCACTATAGCTCCATGTCTCTTTCATTTTTCAAAATTTTTATTTGTTATTAGTGGTTTGTTACAAGATTGTGAGATTACAATGTACAGTCCACACTACACCCACCAACAACGTTCTTTGCCCCCCCCTCCCACAACCAGAGTTCTCACAGTTCTGACGATGAAATAAATTGAATCTTAGGGGGTCGGATGGTGGCACACCAGGTTAAGCGCACATAGTACCAAGTGCAGGGACCCGCATAGCATCCCAGTTTGAAGCCCTGGGTCCCCACCTGCAGGGGGTCAGGGTCACCTTACAAGTGGTGAAGCAGACCTGTAGGTGTCTATCCTTCTCTCCTCCTCTCTATCTCCCCTCCCCTCCGCCCTCACTATTTATCTGTCTTATCAAATAAAAAAATTAATAATAAAAAGGTCGCTAGAAGTGTTGTATTTGTAGTTCAGCCACTGAGCCTTCATGACTGGAGGAAAAACAAAACCAAAATGGGATTTTAGTCAAGACAAAAGGGCAGATGGGTTCTGCTCAGCAGCCAACAGCCTCAAATAAGACTAGGGAAGGTTCGATCTACTTAGCAGAAAAAGAAACTGAGGTTTGAGGAGACTGAACATCTGCACAGCAAAAGAAACCACTACCCAAATAAAAAAAACTTCCAACACAGGGGGAGAAGATCTTTACTTCATGCCATACATCAGGCAAGAGGCTAATAAGCAAAATATATAAAGAGCTCGCCAAACTCAACAAGAGAACAAATGGTCCCATCCAAAAATGAGGGGAAGGTATTAATATAATATCTACCATAGAAGAGATTCAAAAGACAGGTAGACATATGGAAAAAATTCTCCAAGTCACTGTTTGTCAGAGAAATGCAAATAAAGACAACAATGAGATGCCACTTCATTCCTGTGTGAATGTCAGAAAAGGTAACAGCAGAGGAGAGGTTGTGGGGTCAAAGGAACCCTCCTGCACTGTTGGTGGGCATGTAAATTGGTCCAACCCCTGCTGAGAGCAGTCTGGAGAACTGTCGGAAGGCTAGAAATGGACCTACTCTATGACCCTGCAATTCCTCTCCTGGGGATAGATCCTAAGGAAACCAACACACCCATCCACAAAGATCTGTGTACACATAAGTTGATAGCAACACAATTTGTAATAGCCAAAACCTGGAAGCAACCCAGGTGTCCAACAACAGATGAGTGTCTGAGCAAGTTGTGGTCTAGATACACAATGGAATACTACTCAGCTATAAAAATGGTGGCTTCACCTTCTTTACTTCATCTTGGATAAAGCTTGCAGGAATCAGGTAAAGTGAAATAAATCAGAAACAGAGGGATGAATATGGAATGATGTCACTCATAAACAGAATCTGAAAACAAGATCAGAAAGGAAAACACGCAGCAGAACATGGACTGGAGTTGGTGTCTTACACTAAAGTAAAAGACTCTGGGGTAGGGGAGGGTTCAGGTCCTGGAACAGGATGGCAGAAGACCTAGTGGGGGTTGTATTGTCATGTGGAAAATGTTATGTGAATTTTTTTTCAATGTTAAGCAAACATATTACCAACCTGAAAGACACAGGTTCAACCCCCCTGCCTGCACCCTACCTGCAGAGGGGATGCTTCACAAGCAGTGAATCTGGTCTGCAGGTGTCTATCCGCCTTTCTCCCACTCTATCTCCACAACCTATCTCAATTTCTCTCTGTCTTACATAATAAAATTAAAAAGAAAAATGTCCACCAGGAGCAGTGGATTTGTAATGCTGGCACTGAGCCAGGTTTTGGCTATTACAAATTGTGCTGCTGTGAACACAGGTGCACACAGATCTTTTTGGATAGGTGTGTTGGTTTCCTTAGGATATATCCCCAGGAAAGCAATTGCAAGGTCACAGGACAGGTCCACTTCTAGCCTTCTGAGAATTCTCCAGACTTCTCTCTACAGGGGTTGAGGCTCCTGGTATTCAAAGCCCCTGGTTCCCACCTGCAAGGGGGAAAGCTTTCACAAGTGGTGAAGCAGGACTATAGATCTCTCTCTATCTATCTATCACCCCCTTCTCTCTTCATTTATGGCTGTCTCTAACCAATAAATAAATAAAGATAATACAAAAAATAATAGTAAAAGATTTAGTGGCCAGGTGGTAGTGCACCAGGTTAAGCACATATAACACTAAACTCAAGGATCAGCATAAGGATCCCGGTTTGAGCCCCCACCTATAGTAGGTTCGCTTCACAAGTGGTGAAGCAGGTCTGTAGGTGTCTTTCTCTTCCCCTCCGTCTTCTCCTCCTCTCTTGATTTCTTTCTGTCCTATCCAACAACAACAACAGCAGCAATAACAACAATAACAAAATGGAAAAAGTGACCACCGGGAGCAGTGGATTTGTAGTACAAGCCCTGACCCCCAACTACAAGCCTGACGCATAAGGCAAAATAAGGGAGAGAGACAGAGAGACACTTGCAACCCCGCTTCACCACTCATGAAGCTGTCCCCCAGTAGGTGGGATCCAGGGGCTTGAACCCGGGTCCTTGTTCACTGTCATGTATGTGCTCAACCAGGTGCACCACCACCTGGCCCCAGTTGTTTGTTTATTTTGATATGACATAGAGAAATTGAGAGACAAGCAAGTGGGAGACAGAGATGGAGAAAGAAGGGCTGATTCACCATGTTATAAATGGACATCTGTGCAGAGAAGCATGTACAAAAGTCACGAATCAACAAGACACTTTCTGTTTGTCTCAAAACGGTGTCTGACACGGTGTCTGTAGAATCCAGCAGGCTGGCCCTATAGTGGGATTCCTGTCCTTGGCACAGGTATGAAAGCTGCCCTGTGTCTACCTCTCCTGGGCAGCTGGGGTTCCCAATCTTTCCCTGAATGGCTAGGAGAGGCAAGAAAGAAAGAAAGAAAGAAAGAAAGAAAGAAAGAAAGAAAGAAAGAAAGAAAGAAAGAAAGAAAGAAGGAAAGAAAGAAAGAAAGAAGGGAGAGAGAGAGAGAGAGAGAGAGAGTGAGAAAGGAAGGAAAGCATTCCAAAATATACAGAGTTATACAGGCCAATGTTGATGAACTAGTTATAATTCTAATAAAATCTTAGCTCTAAGGCTTCCCTGCAAGGTGAGAACCAGAACAGAGGTAACAGTGGCTGCCAGTTATACCTGGAGAAACATAAATAATGACAGTATGGCAGGAAGAAACGCTACTGCAAGGTGGATTTCCCAGCCTCCTCTCTGCCTGCAGATGAAGGATTTCTTCCCAGAGTGCTGCGCAGCTCCCACTTCTGGTGGTGCCAAGACCTGAGCCTGAGACCTGGGTCTTGAACTCAGGCCTTGCACACCATGATGTGTATGCTCTGCCAGATGTGAGCGACTCCCTAAATCACGAATGAGAGTGAGAAGCAACTGGGAGTCCCCCCAGACTTGCAGGACACACCTTCCTTCTCCTCGTCCTCCCAGCCACAGGGCTGCTAAGATAGCCTCCTCGTCACCTCTCCCATCTGAAGCAGGCCAGATGCTTCAGCCTTCTTTTGTCTTCTTTGTTCTCTGGCTTCTTTGGTTCCTCTCTTCCTACCTTCCTTATTCTGCATTTAAAAAGATCCCAGAAGGTTGTAACCAAGACTAAGCAGGACAGGGTGTGGGGAGGAACTCAGTGACCTGGAGAAAGGTGTCTCTAGGTGTTTGGGGCAGAGTGGTGGCATGGTGGGTTAAGTGCACTTAGTATGAAGGACACTCACAAGGATCCTGGTTCCAGACCTGGCTCCCCATCTGCGCGGGGTCACTTCAAAAGTGGTGAGGCAGTTCTGCAGGTCTCTCTCTCTCTCCCTCTCTATCTCCCTCTCCCTCTCTCTTTCCCTCTATGTCTTCCCCTCCTCTCCCAATTTTTCTGATCCAATAAAATGGGGAAAAAGTCCTCCAGGAGCAGTGGATTCTTAGTGCAGGAACCGAGCCCCAGCAGTAACCCTGGAGGCAAAAAAGGAATCCCTGTTATGCTTTGGTCTTACATGACCCAGACCCAGGTAGATAGAGAAGGGGGCAGGAGGTGATGCACCAGATTAAGGGCACGTAGTACAAAGTGCAAGAACCTGTGTAAAGATCCCGGTTCAAGCCCCCAGTCCCCCACCTGCAAGGGGGTCACTTCACAAGTAGTGAAGCAGGTCTGCAGGTGTCTATCTTTCTGTCTCTGTCTCTATCTCTCCTCCTCTCTCAATTTATCTCTGTTCTACCTAATAAAAACACCAATGGGGAAAAATGGCCACCAGGAGCAGTGGATTTGTAGAGCAGGCACCTAGCCACAGCAATTACTCTGCAGGAAAAAATAAGAGAGAGAGAAATAGATATATAGATAGATTTAGATAAGTATATAGATGATGATGATAATGATGATGATAATGACGATGATAGTGATAAATAGATAATAGAATAATAGATAGGTACATAGATATATAGATAGATAGTTAGATAGGTAGTGGATAGATGGATGGATTTCTGGTGGTGCTGGGGTCTGTCCCCAGCACTTCATATTTGTTACTCAGACATAGACAAAGGGAGAAAGACGTGGAGACTACCGTGGCACCGTGCCATCTCTGGAGCTGATTCTAGTGCTGTCTGCCATGCTCCCAGGAAAGCAGGACTTGACCTGAGCCTTCCTGTGGGGAGACTCACTCTACTTCACCACCAATATTCAGAGCAAGGTGGTGTCCTGGCCCAAATCAGATAATAAGTAAATGGATAAAGTGGAACAAATGAAGTTGTCATAGTCATTTACTGTTGTTTTTCCACTTGTCTTCAGGGGTCTCTGCCAGCCTCATCAGCAGCTACTCTTGAGACTAACTCCAAGTTGTCAGACACGTCCCTGAGAGCAAATCGCAGCACCTGGTGCAGACTAGGACTGCGGAAGGTGTGTGTTTGAACCCTCAAGGAAGAGAAGCAGCAGGGACGCCACCTGTGAAAGCACTGAGGAGAGGGGCATTGGGCCTCCATGCAGCCCGTGATGCCTCTGACATGACGGGGAGGGAAAGGGGCAGGGCAGGAGTCCCAGCCACAGTGCATTCTGTTCTCCTCGCTCTGCCGAAGAACTCTGCTCCAGACTGACATTTTGAGATAAAGAGACAGAAGACCCAGGTTCCAGCCCCCCATCCCCACCTGCAGGAGGAAAGCTTTGCAAGTCATGAAGCAGGGCTGCAGGAGTCTCTCTGTCTCTCTCCCTCTCTATTAATCCCTTCCCTGTTGATTTCTGGCTGTCTCTGTCCAATAAATAAGTAATGATAATACAAAGACATTTATAAAGGAGAGGCATCCAGTATCTCCAGTGCAGCAGAGTTTTTCCTGAGGCCTGGGCTGCCAGAGGCATAAAGGCACCACTTACCTGAGCAGGTGCTGTTCACCTGGTGCTGTGATGTGTCAACAAGGTCAACAGAGATGCCATCAGGGGGCCAGGCAGTGGTGCACCTGGGTAAGAACACATAATATGAAGTGCGAGGACACTAGCAAAGACCCAGGTTTGAGGCCCCAACTCCCCACCCGCAGGAAGGACACTTCACCAGCAGTGAAGCAGGGCTGCGGGTGTCTCTCTGTCTCTTTCCCTCCCTGTCTTCCCGCCCACTCTCAGTTTCTCTCTGTCCAATAAAATGGCTGCCAGGAGCAGTGGACACCTAGTGTATGCATCCAGCCCCAGCAATAACCTTGGAGGAAGAGAGAGAGTCAGCAGTCACAGAACAGAGAATGGGCCACTATCTTCAGTCATGAAAGGTCAGCCTTTGGCACCTCCAAACAGCTCAGGATGATGGAGGCCAGTCCCCAGTCTCTCCCCTCAGTTGCCTGAGAGCAGCAGGCCCATGACCTCCCCAGGCACTGAACTCAGGGATGTCCTCCGTGCACACCCTATGCCCTTCACCATGGATCACCCGTGTACACCTTGCTCCCAAATGCCTGATACCCATGGGCAGCTCTCACTTCACCCTCAGGCCCACAGTCTCCTTGCCTGCCCCTCCACCTCAGAATCGAGGCGACCCCAAATGCCGGCACTCTGCTGGCTCTGTTGCCCCAGCACAGCTGAGGGGCCACTGGAGGGGACGTGCAGGGAGACACGGGTCCATGCGGACTTGGTCATGGCTAGAGCTCGGGGCAGGCATCATCTAGCTCTCTCCTGGTGTGTTGGGCTAGTTTTGCTGGGTGGGAGAGAGAGATGACCAGGGACTTATGGCTGAGTGGTATGCAGTTCAGTCTTTATTCATGTTGAACGCAGTAAAATCTAAGCTATCTCTAATCACAATTTTGTTCTTATATATCCTGAGGCAGAAGAGTCAGGTCCAAAGAGGATGTACATAGGATAGGGGGTGGGGAGAAGGAAAAAGCATGCAAAACAGTGAGGATTAAACCAATGCCCTGGAGGCAGGGTGGAGCTTAGTTAGCAGTGGTTATATAAATAGAATACAGTGTTAAGCAGGGGGGATTAAACCAATGAAACAGAAAGTGTCTTAGAAACAGAATTTAGAAGCATATCAACATTTCTCCCTTTCTTTTTAACTAATGGCGATAGTATCAGAGTGTGGGGTGAACAGAAACCTATATCGTACAGGCATTTTAAAAGAACTGGCAGAAGACATGGAGGAACAAGTAAGAGAGCAGCAAGAACCAGTGTTATGCCAAGGGAAGGCCTGAGGGGGCGTTTCCTACCTCAAAGGGCAAGGCCTATCAGGTGAAAGGGCATTTTTTTCCTCTGTGGGCATCTCTTTCCTCTGGGGGAATTTCATGCCTCAAAGGGTGTTTACTACCTCTGTGGGTAGAGCCTGAAGGTGACAGGGAATGGCCTATAGAGTCCCAAGGTTTTGGCTGCAAAGTCCATGCACTGCTGTGGTCAGTCTTTGAGAAACCTAGCAGCGTAAAAGGAAACTGCTGTAAAGTTGTATAAAGTGTCCAAGAGGTGTTTCAGTAAGTTCAATAGAAGTGTCAGTCCAAAGCAGATGACCACGGATGAAATGCCAGGGGATGAAATGCTGCACGTCTGTCTCAATGGGGAAGGTCAACCACTGTAATTCTGCTTTTCTGTCGAGAGTGAGCTTTGGAGTCTGTGAATCAGTTTCTTCAGGTCGTGCCAGGTCACATCATTGGTTTTGGGGAGCTGCTATAGTCATGTCATCTTGTGGGCAATGTCAGAGAACAGGGGTCCAAATGGATTTCTGGGGGTTCCATTTGAGCAGATGTTTTTTCATGTGAAGATGACAACTGTAATTCACTTACTTGTGAAACAAAACTTTTTAAGGTTGTTTAAACAGCATAAGTTCAATAGAAGAACCATGGTTAGAAGCCTCAAGCATGAGAATCATTAGCATAACCATTATGCTATCTACCCTCTGCCCCTATTCATACAGTTTTCAGGATTAAATATTTCACATTTATGCAAAGACGTAAAAAAAAATCAAAAGAGAAAAAAACAATTTTTGGATTGTTTTGGGATGTCTCTAGAAATCATGGCTGCATCTAGCATCTTTTGTTTTTCGCAAAATCAATGTCATACAAAAATTTAGTCATTCAAATCACTCTCTTATGAAACGCAACTTAAAGCAGACAGCAAACTTAAGATATTCAGAGAGAACAACGAGGGGGGAATTGAAAGAAAAGCTGTAGGCAGCTTTTGATTCTTTCACCTTGAACCAGATTATCTAGATCTCACCATGTAGCATCATGAGTCCCTGAGGGCATCTAGTCCAAAAAGCTCTTTGAAATTCCATGTAGGGTGCTTCTGACAGTTCCTGCTAGATTGCTGCAGGCACCCATTTTTAAAAAGTCTTCCCATGAAAGAAAGAACTGAATCAGGGGTACAACTCTACACAATTCCCACAACCCAATCTCCATATCCCACCCTCTTCCCTGATAGCTTTCCTGTTCTCCATCCCTCTGGGAGCATGGACCCAGGGTCATTGTGGGTTGCAGAAGGTAGAAGGTCTGGCTTCTGTAATTGCTTCCCCGCAACATGGGCGTTGACTGGTCGGTCCATACTCCCAGTCTGCCTCTCTCTTTCCCTAGTAGGGTGGGTCTCTGGGGAAGCTGAGCTCCAGGACACATTGGTGGGGTCTTCAATCCAGGGAAGCCTGGCCAGAATCCTGATGGCATCTGGAACCTGGTGACTGAAAAGAGAGTTAACATACGGAGCCAAACAAATTGTTGAGCAATCATGGACCCAAAGCTTGGAATAGTGGAGAGGACGTGTTAGGGAGGTACTCACTGCAAATTCTAGTGTACTTCTGATTTCAGGTATATATTTTGCAGTAGTTTATAGATACGTGTGAACATATGCTCTCTCTCACAGAAACTGGTGTATATCTAGGTTTTGGGACTTTGTTAGAAAGTGAACCACCCGAGATGAAATTAGAGTATACTATGAAAGGAAAGGTCTCACCCGAATAATGAAGCTGAAGGGTTATCATTCCACACGTGAAGTCTCTGGACACAGTCTGAGCTGAAGCATGTTGAGGTGGCAATCGTTGTGTTGGTTAGGTTGTGATCGGCGGATGCAATATTATTTGATATGGATTGGGAGAGGCATACGGGAAAGTGGGCCCTATCCAAGGGTTCCAGGACTGGGGGAAGTAGGGGCTCTATAGTGGAGATGTGAGGTTCCTGCTGTCTTAGCACCCCTCCTACCCTATGGTTTTGTTAATTAATCCTTTATTAAATAAAAAAATAAAAAAAAGAATAGGAAAGCTATCAGGTTAGGAGATGGGATACAGAATTCTGGTGGTGGGAATTGTATGGAGTTGTACCCCTCTTATTCTATTGTTTTTGTCAATGTTTCCTTTTTATAAATAAAAAATAAAGTCACAAATACTTCCCCCCCCAAAAAAAAACAAAGAACAGAATCAGGAAGGTAGAACTAACCATGTGTCTCCATTCTTGGGGACTGCCAGGGTACTGGAGAATGCTCTTCAAGTTAGAATAGTCCTTCTCCATGGGAAACATGGGAGAGGAAGTCCAGAAAGTCCCAGGAGAAATCTCCGTGCATCTCCCAGGCTCTACGATCACAGTCATAAGGAACCAAAGTTCCTGGTCAGGGAACCCAGAGCAAAATGTTCCAGAGACAGAGAAACTGTCTCATGAAGAAGGAGTAGAGGCTTTGGGAAACCTCTTCATAAGTAGAAAGGCAGCCAATGGTGGATGGGTAGCCAAGTTTACTTATCTGGGGGATGGGCGGGTTAGGTCCCACATTGGTGCTGGTCCTTGTTCAGGTGCCATTATGTCGCTCTAGCTTTGCAGGTGGGAGAGAGACGACCAGGGACTCATGGCTGAGTGGTATGCAGTTCAGTCTTTATTCATGTGGAACTCAGAACAATCTAAGCTATCTCTAATCACAATCTTGTCCTTATATATCCTGAGGCGGAAGAGTCAGGTCCGAAGAGGATGTACGTAGGATAGGGGGTGGGGAGAAGGAAAAAGCGTGCAAAACAGTGAGGATGAAACCAATGCCCTGGAGGCAGGGCGGTGCTTAGTTAACAGTGGTTATGTAAATAGAATACAGTGTTAAGCAGGGGGGATTAAACCAATGAAACAGAAGGTGTCTTAGAAACAGAATTTAGAAGCATACCAACAGTTTTGAGTTCAAATTCTATGGTAATGGCTAGGAACATTCCAGGCTGCACTAATTTCAGGACCTATATTTCTCAGGTAGTAGGTAAAATATGTTGACCCAACCTCTCTTTGAGAATGGAACAGTCCCTACCATTGTTGATCCACATTGAGGCCAGGTCATATAGGGGTTCACAAAGGGGTCCTTTGTGTTGTTCCTGATGGAGATGACAAGTGGCAGTAGAGAGAGGCATCTGTTAGAGGTCTAGGCCCATCATGTCTGTGTGGAAATCCCAGGGCTCCCTGACTAGGGCCCCAGGTGATGGGGTGGCCTGGTAGTGACTAAAGAGTCATCATTAAAGTGTGCCAGTCTCTTTCCCTTATTCAGCTTTTGCAGTCCTTACTTTGCCTGACAAGATTAGCTTTGGAGTGATTGAGGGAGGTGTAATAGGAGGTAGATGAGGAGGTTTCTAGGTCTAAGTAGAAACTGTTTCATTAGGTACTCTAAGGTTTCTTTATAGGTCTTTCTGCTTGCTTGCTGTATTTATCGACTCACTGCAAATTATTGTGCACTTTTGCTTTAAGATATATATTTCCCCCTAATTTATGAATATATTTACATATACTCTATATCATGGGCCCTGGTCTATATCTAAGGATTTTTTGAAAGATTTTTTAATATTTATTTATTCCCATTTGTTGCCCTTGTTGTTTTATTTTTGTAGTTATTATTGTTGTAGTTATTGATGTCATTGTTGTTGGATAGGACAGAGAAATGGAGAAAGGAGGGGAAGACAGAGATGGGGAGAGAAAGACAGACACCTGCAGACCTGCTTCACCATCTGTGAAGTGACTCTCCTGCAGGTGGGGAGCTGGGGGATTGAATAGGGATCCTTACCCTGGTCCTTGCGCTTTGCACCACCACGTGCACTTAACCCATTGCGCTACCGCCCGACTCCCTATATCTAGGTTCTGAGGTTTTTTAAGAAGTGTGTCAGTCGAAGTGGAGGAAGTATTTTAAGTAACATGATTTTACCATATTGAGATGATGACGATGACGACTTTTTATTAGCTAGCCTTCACTGTGTGCATTTCTTCACAAATACACAAGTGTATATGTATATGTTCATGTATGTTTCATATAAATATTAGTGCATATGTATAGATATGCATGTGTGCTTTATCTAAATATTAGTGTATATGTATATACATTCATGTATGCTTCATATAAATATGTGCATATGTATAGATGTGCATGTGTGTTTACGATATGATGTAAGTGTACTTATAATATATATTTTTAAGTCATCATATATTTAAATATCTCTCTCTCCAATATGCCATTACTATTAATTAATTCCATTAATTAATTCCCAATTAATTAAGGAATACTAATTGAGCATCTGTTATCTAGATTCTGTATCAGATACTAGAGACTTATAAACAAAATATACAAAATTTTTAAGGCCTATTCATCAGCTTATAGTCCCCTCCATAAGCTTAGAGCTAAGTCTCTGGCATGCAGTACAATTCAGCAGGTACATGTCAGCGTGAAGGATGGCGAGACCTGTTACTCTAGATCCACTTGAGGTTTCATATATATCTAGGAAGGTAACAGATCTCAAGCCAGAGGATATTTCTTTATTTTAAATATAATCTGGAAGCCATCTAACACTTCTCAGAAGGGCATGAGGGTTTGACATCCACTTGACTTCTTTTGGGGGGAGTGTCATTCATGTTCCAGGAATGGCTTTTGTTGACAACCCACACCATAGCTGCCAGACTATACCTTTAGGAAGTCTGAGAAAGAAAGCATTATTGATGTTTTAGTTAGATTTGTTTGTTTTCATGGGTGAGAACACATGCATTGCCTCAAGAAGTGAGGTGATTATTGTAGAGAGACATAGTAATAGCATCAGGGCCAGAAGCAGGACTTTACAGGCCAGTGGGAGTGGAAGTAATGCCAAGTGTTGACTATTCTTTTTTTTTTAACCATTGTTTTTGACTCTTGACTTCTACTGCACTTCTGCTTGTTGGGTAGTATGCCACCTCCCCCTGGCTTCTTCTTATCCATATGCCTATATAGGGATTTACTGATCCAAAGCTTTGGTCTATTTACATAAATCACTTTTACATAAAGCACTCCAGGGCATTGGTGGTTCAGTGATAGGATTCTCGCCTGTTCCGCCCCCTCCTTGTCACACTCTGATTTTCACCAGTCACTTTTCTCTCCACCCTCTCTATATCACATCCTGTTTCCACCCTACTTGGAGAGTATAAAAACAGCTGCTCTTCTGATTAAAGACACTTGGAAATTGCTTTCCGGCTCTGAGAGTTCCAGAGTGTATCTCCTGCGGAAGTTGGTGCAGCACGAGTTCCTGATCCCTCTCCCACACAGCAGCCTAGATCAGCTCCAGTTGAGTTCTCTCCAACCCAGAGAGCACTAGCTCGGGAAGAAGCACCCTCAGGCTATCCCGGCATCTGCTGTGTTCTTCTGTTTATTGACTGAATGACATAGTTTACTTCCAGTTTTTCTTTTGATTACTCTAGCTTGCATGTTACTCAAGTTTTATTTTACTTAAGGTAATTCTCTATTTAATATGAAATTTTTTTTTGAAGTATAGCATACATAGAAATTTACACACACTTTCTGTTGGAAGAACTATTTTCCCTAACACACACACACACACACACACACACACACACACATTGTCGTCATCTAGATGACTAAATAGGACATCATCAGTATCCCAGAAACTCACTTAGCCCAGTCCCTTGTGCTAAATCTAAGTTTTTCCCCATAGCTAACTGAGAACATTGCTTTGAAAATCATAGGACTTTCCCTGTTTTGACATTGTAAAAATATAACTATCAGTATCAAAATTTTCAGGCCCAACATGTAATTTGGGGTGTGTGTGGGCGTGTGTGCACGTGTATGTGGTCAGGGACTCATGTGTGTACGATGTCTCTGCCTTTCAAAGGGAGAGACAACACACTCTTGTCACTCTGTGGCACTCCTATGTAATATTGGGGCTTAAACCTGGGCCACACCTATGATATATCATGCTCCCTACCCACTTGTCTATCTCTCTGGCCCTGAGCACTGTGCTTGTGATAGTCATCCCTGCTGCTCTTTGTGGCAATGGTCTACTTCACTGGAAATGGACTTGTGAAGGTGCTGAAGCCCAGCACTAACCATAGGAGGAAATCGATCCACCAAAATAGTTCCATTTGTTCTCAAATACAAGTCAGTGTCTCAGCTGCGAAAGTCCTAGTCAATCACTTGTGATGGCACCACTGGTGTGGGGAGGGTGGGTGCTGGTCAGGGACTGATGGCCTAAAATCTCTCTTCTCCCCTTTAGAAGGAATTTGCTGGTGGGGAAACTTTAGAGGGCACATAACTGGATTGTTATTCTACTCCTGCCAGTTAGCTGGTCACCCATTCTAGCTTCTTTCTCTCCAAAGGGGGAGGAGGTG
This sequence comes from Erinaceus europaeus, assembly GCF_950295315.1. Taxonomy (NCBI): domain Eukaryota; kingdom Metazoa; phylum Chordata; class Mammalia; order Eulipotyphla; family Erinaceidae; genus Erinaceus; species Erinaceus europaeus. The sequence continues at coordinate 209,904,373 of NC_080162.1, read as the reverse complement.
TTTACTTCGTAGTCTTTCTAAGAGAAATACATGGTATTTATTATGTATTATGATGTAAGAGTATTTGTAACCAGGCCTAGAGATCAATGGGTGTCTAGTGTGGGCATGTTTCATTACCTAATCGTCCCTTTCCCCATAGCCTTTCTTTCTTCTTTCCTTTTCATCCTTTCTTTATTCACTTTGACTCCTGTCTCTCTTTTATTAAATGTTTTATTTATTTACTTATTTATTTATTAGATAGAGACAGAGAGAAATTGAGGCAGGAGGGAGGATATAGAGAGAGCAAGAGACACCTGCAGCCCTGCTTCACCATTTGTGAAGTTTTCCCCTGCAGGTGGGAAGCAGGGACTTGAGCTGAGGTTCTTGCACACCGTAGTATAATGTGTGACATAAAAGAAATAGAGGACCTGATTTCTTTGATTTGGACCTAACAAGCTTGCTAGAGTCACCTGATTTAGCACATATAAAAGAACTAATGCGGAATAAAAAGAGTAGATAATCAGGTCCAAAAAAGAAGGGCTCATCAACCTTTAAAGACAGAGAAGATTGAAGAATCTCAAGAAATACAAACATTGGCAATGAAATCTTTCAGACTTATTTGAAGAAGAGCTAATGCTAATCAAATTTCCGATGTATCTGCTTGATGGGAGACACTTAGTTGTGCTTGAAGTAAGTGTTCTGAGAATCCAGTGGCTCATCTATTAGGAGCAGACATCTGCAATTTGAGAAGCAAAACAAGTAGCACATTATTACCTTTCAAGTCTTTTCTTCTGTCTCTTTGTTATGCACTGGTAAAACCAGGCCAGTCAATGGCTTGTCACCCTAATTGATTTTAATTAGTGTCTCACAAAAGCAGCCAGATGAAAGATCACTCTGAGAGCATGTACCCATGTGGAATTTGTAAGCACTATTGAATCTGAAGTTTGGAGGATATCAACAGCAAATAAAGCCGGCTCACAACAGCCTTGACAAAAGCTCAGTCACACCTTTCACTTCATTACACATTCTCTATGTCTCTGTGCTAATGGGAGGAGCATGATTCGAGGTAATCTGGGACTGATGGAGGACATCAGTTCAGGTGGTCTTTCATCATCTTTTTGAAACAGAAGCTACAGAGAAGAGTCTCTCTCTGTGCTGGCCTCTCTCTATTTGAAAAGTTGTCTCTGATCTTTTAACATTCAGAAAATCAACTTTTCCCTTAAGACTTTTTCCCATCTATTCTAGAGTGCTTAAGGACTCTGCCCTCACAGTGCCATCTGACAAATACTATGTTTCTGGCCTGTGACAGGTGTGGTGGTGGGTGGTGGGTATAGACTGTGGTCAGGATTCTGGCCTAAAGACATGGATTTCTGCCTGGTATAGCCACTGCTATTTCTTGGGAGCATAGCTGCTCACTGCTCCTGTCACCAAAGCTCTGTGTCCCCATCCCCACCCCCTTAGGTAACCACTGAAGTTCCCCCACAGTCTTAGATAGAGGTTGACTTCTTTTTCATATTCATGTATTCAGTTCTCCATATCCTGCATGTGAGTGAAACCATTTTGTAGTTGTCTTTACCTCCTTACTTACTTCACTGAGCATAATCTTCACTAGTTCCATCCATTTTACCCCAGAAGACACAATATAATCTTTTGTATTGGTGAGTAATACTCCATTGAGTATATGCCTCATAACTTTTTTTTTAATCTAGCCATATGTTAAAGGACATTTTGGTTGTTTCAAAATTTTGGCTATTGTGAATAATGCTGCTATGACTGTAGGGGTGAATATGTCCCTTCAAATCGGTGTTATTATATATTTTGGGTATTTGCCTAGCAGTTGGATTGTTGGGTCATAAGGCATTTCCATTTGTATTTGTTTAAGGATTCTCCATACTGTTCTCCATAGTGGCTATACCAGTTTGCATTCTCACCAGCAGTGGAGTAGAAATCTTCTCTCTCCACATCTTCTCCAATACTTAATTCCCTTGTTTTATTGGTGAAGCCCATTATCACAGACATGAGGTGGAATCTCAGCTTGGTTTGAATTTGCATTTCTCTGGTGATGAGAGAACTGGAGCATTTCTGGATATCTGTGGGCCATGAGTATCTCTTTTAACATGTTTATTAGTCATTTAATATTGATTTACAAGGAGTTGGGCCATAGCAGAGCAGGTTAAGCATATGTGGTGCAAAGCCCAAGGACTGATATAAGGATCCTGGTTCAAGTCTCTGGATCCCCACTTACAGGGGAGTCACTTCAGAAGAGGTGAAGCAGGTCTGCAGGTGTCTATGTTTCTCTTTCTCTTTGTCTTCCCCTCTTTCTCCACTTCTCTCTGTCCTATCCAACAATGAAAACATCAATAATAACAACAACAATAACTACAACAATGAAAAACAACAAGGACAACAAAAGGGAAAAATATTAAAAAATAATAACATTAAAAATAATAATATTAAAAAATATAATATTGATTTATAAAATTACTAGTTAACAGGGGTACACCATTCCACACCATTCCCAACATCACTGGAGAGAGGTTGGTCATTCTACACTGTGAGCTCAGACTGTTTTGGCAAATCCTCTGCTGCTGTGGTGTGACTCCACTATCAGATTCTCATCCCTGAGGCCATGGGCCAAAGCTCAGAGCTGCCCCTCCCCCCCCCACACACATAGTCAGCACCCTACAAAGCCCTGACTGCTGTGCTCAGAGGCAAAATGGTGCTCTCTGTGGCCATAGCTACCAACCTCCAGGTGCTTGGCTTCAATCCTGTGGCCCCTCTCACCCCAAACACACTCCCCAGAACCTACCTGAGGCCTCAGAGTCTGCAGAAGTCCCAGCTGCAATTCACTGAGGTTTGAAAATTCAATGGTTGTCAATATATATTTTTTTTGGGGGGGAGTCTTTTCTGCTTGCTATTAGCCCATTTCCACAACCTTCCAGAAGCCCTGTTGGTCATCATTTCTCCTTTGGCTAATTCTGCTTCTATTTCTATCCTCCTGGTTCCCCTCCATTGCTTAACGCTGTGGTCTATTTACATAATCATTATTTTGTCTGAGAACCTCCCTGCCTACAGGGCGTTGGTTTAATCCCTACTGGTTAGATCCCCACTGGTTTAAGCTCTTTTTCCACTCTGCCCCCTCTCCTAGTCACTTCCTGTTTTCCACCCTACCACTTCCGTCTTAGAAGATATTTAAAGGCAGATTCTTTTCTGATTAAAAAACATATGGGATTGCGTTCCTGCTCAGCCATGAGTTCCTGGTTGTCTCTCTCCTGCTCGCGAAGCTAGCCCAGCATCTGATGTCTGAAAAGGGACTGGCATATTGTTGTTTTTATTTTTATTTTTTGAGTGGGAATGCAATTCCTCATTTATTAATCAGATTCATCACCTTTTTGTTGTTGTTGTTGTTTGTTTTTTACCAAATCACTTCTCAGGTCTGGTTTGTGGTAGTGCTGAGGAGTGACTCAGGAGCATAGGATTCCCAGATACACTGCTATCTCTCTTACCCAAGTCCTTATTTCTTTCATTTTTAATTTTTACTATTATTATTTATTTATTGGATAAAAACATTCAGGAATGAGAGGAGAAGGTAATAGAGAGGGAGAGAGACAGAGACACATGCAAAGCTTTCCCCCCTGCAGATGGCAACATGAGGCTTAAACCTGGGTACTTGTTCATTGTAACATGTGTGATCAACCAGGTATGCCACCACCCAACCATGGCCCTGCCCCACCACAAGTCCTTATTTCTAAAGAAAATTCTAAAGAAGGTGCTTGTTTGTACTGATGTTTTCTATGTCCTTTCTAACTATGTATTAACAACACAAAGATAAGGACATTTGAGGGAGGACCAGGAAAAAGGTAATAAAACAGATAGCCATTATTCCCACTCTCTTAACTTTTTCCTTGCCTTCAGTAACGTCCAGAAAAGAATGAGTTTTAAAGTACCCAGAAAGAAATCTTAATTTTCAGCCTGGCAGACCAAGGAGTGTGACTACACATATGATTAGTTCTTAAGAACCCTCCAATAAGACTTTGTTTTTTCTTGCACAGAGCAGCACTCCTAAATATCACATATTGGATTACTCAACACCATAATTGATTCCTCCTTTGTGTATAGCTGAGACAAAGGGATTTTAGTTTTAAATTACAGAATTCCATACCCATCCATCAAAGTTGGGAAAAAGACCTGGGCATTTGTCTTTTAAAAAATATTAAGGGAATTCTGAGAACCAGTCAAGTGTAGGATTCATTGATAAAGTCTCAAATATTAATATTATCTTTGTGTTTTGAATACCTAATTGGAAAGGACATAAAAACCATCAGTACAGCCAGGAGTCTTTATTAGAATTTTCTTTAGAAATAAGGACTTGGGTCAGAGCAACAGTGTCTCTAAATAGTTTACCGCATTTTAACTTGATACTCAAGGTCCTTGGCATTTGTCTTCCAATCCTCCTTTCTTCCTGCTAATTTTCAACCATTCCTGTTGTGACATTTCTGTCCTTGTGCCTCATTGATCACTAGGGTTCCCAACATGGCAGATTCTGTGCTGATCAACAATTTCTTTTGTGCTGTAGCCTCTGCTGACAGACTTTTGCACAGATATCTGTCTGGTGAACTGAGAACCCTTTAAGGGCCAGTTTTACCCATGCTTTCCACCTCTAAGTTTCTGGGAAATGCTGTCTCCTCGAAAATTAATTGATAATTCTCTTGGGTTCCCATAGCTCATTGAACATTTTGTCTCTACTGCAGTGACAGTGACTTGCTCTCTATTTCTAAAATTGGCCTGAACAGCCTACTGGTGGGATAGGGTAGTTTAAATAGAACTGACGCTTCAAAGTCATTTTCATGCTTAATTTTTGAATTTAACCAAGATAAAAATAGACACATTAAGTCAATGCAGAAGGGAACTAACTTATGGAAACTGAAACTTCCTTCCCTTTTCTCTAGACTAGTCCCAATTTCAGTGGTTTTAACATCATTTTTGATGATATATACCTTATTTAGTAGAATCAAAGGGATAGTAGAGTAACTCTTGTTCTTGATTCTGCATCCCAGCCTTGTAGTTTGCTTCTGAGATAGTTTATGAACTTTCAACTGTTAGGGCACCCCCCATTCACATTCACACAAACACACACATACACAATCACACCTTAAGGGACCCAGGTGGTGGCACACTGGGTTAACTGTACATCGTACTAAGTGTAAGGATCTGGGTTCAAGCCCCTGGCTCTCTACCTGTGGGGCACTTCACAAGCAGTGAAGTAGATATCCAGGTGTCTGTTGTGTCTACCTTTCTCTCCCCCTTAATATTTCCCCCTTCCTTCTCAGTTGCTCTCTTTCCTATCCAACAAAATGGAAAAGAAAAAAAGATTGTCTCTAAGAACGTGGATTTGTGGTGCCAGGACTGAGCCCCAGTGGTAACCCTGGAGGCAAAAGCAACAATTATACCTTATTACTGTACACACACCTTATTCTTAATGCACTGTGTCTTGGAGATTTGGTCGTACTGGTACATGAAGAAAGAGTTCATTCTTTTGTTGGCTGCATATTCATTGTTATGAGCTGCACTCTGATGGTCTTGCTCTACCACTGACATCCAGGTAGCTGTAGAGTGATTGCTATGACACGTCTGGGCAGTGTCAATGAATGATTTCTTTAGAGTCTAGAATATCTGTAGGAAATGTTCCAGAGGGGATTTTGGGAGCTTATCTTTATATGTGGCTGACATTCCCATGTTCTCCTTTGTACAGATCACTGTGTGATACACTTATTACCATTTTTCCCCTTGTCCTGTGTGTTTCTAGTTTGTCTTCAAGATGTTCTTAAAAACAGACTATGGATCAAACATTGGCTTTCCTTTTCTGTGGCCTTTGGAATATATGTCATGTTCATGAAAATATCTCCCATGCAAAATTTATTTTAAAAAATGATTCTCCCACTTCAAGAGTAACTATAACAATTAAGAAATTTCTCTTTAAGACACTATGATTTTACAATGTAATTGAAATATTTTATCTTCCCTGGACTCCCTTTGTTCCAAAAAAAATCAAGTGGAGTTTTGGGGTTTTTTCAATATGGTTACCCAGTTACACTGACATTAATAATTCATTAATATCAATAGTTAAATAATTCATTTCTTGCTCAGCTCTTGAGTAAAGCTACATATATCATGTATGCATTATTTTATTCTACTACTATTTTTAATCATCTATTTTCTCTTGGATTATGTGTGACAAAGTGAGTTTTACATGTGGCTTAGAGAGAGAGAGAGGGAGAGAAGCTGGCACACATGATGCTGGGGAGCAAACTGGAATACTCTGCCATCCAAGGTGGTGCCTAAGCAGGTGAGTAATTCCACCAGCCATAAGTATGAGTTCAGCAGTTATTGATTCCAATTGATTCTGTTCTCTGTTTTCCTCTGATTTTCACACTTAGCATAACAATATAGTGCATCACTCTGGCATATGCTTACTTCAGCTTTCCTTCTATTTTTTATTTATAAAAAGTAAACACTGGGGGGTCGGGCGGTGGCGCAGTGGGTTAGGCGCATGTGGCGCAAAGCACAGGGACCGGCGTTAAGAATCCCGGTTCGAGCCCGGCTCCCCACCTGCAGGGGAATGGCTTCACAGGTGGTGAAGCAGGTCTGCAGGTGTCTATCTTTCTCTCCCCTTCTCTGTCTTCCCCTCCTCTCTCCATTTCTCTCTGTCCTATCCAACAACGAATTGCATCAACACGGGCAATAATAATAACCACAATGAAGCTACAACAAGGGCAACAAAAGGGGGAAAAATGGCCTCCAGGAGCGGTGGATTCATGGTGCAGGCACTGAGCCCAGCAATAACCCTGGAGGAGGAAAAGAAAAAAAAAAAGTAAACACTGATGAAAAACATAGGATAAGAGGGGTACAACTCCACACAATTCCCACCAACAAAATTCCATATCCCATCCCCTTCCCTGACAGCTTTCCTATTCTTTATCCCTCTGGGAGTATGGACCCAGGGTCATTGTGGGTTGCAGAAGGTGGAAGGTCTGGCTTCTGTAATTGCTTCCCTGCTGAACATGGGTGTTGGCCAGTCAATCCATACTCCCATCCTGCCTCTCTCTTTCCCTAGTGTGGAAGGGCTCTGGGGAAGTGGAGCTCCAGGACGTATTGTTGGGATCATCTGTCCAGGGAAGTCTGGTTGGAATCATCTTAGCATCTGGAACCTGGTGACTGAAAAAAGAGTTAACATATAAATTCACACAAATTGTTGACTAATCATGAACCTAACTTGGATCCACCTGCATATCAGATGTCAGGCTCAAAAACAAACAAACAAATAACAATAACAAAAAACTAGTACAGTCATGGGCCCTTTGGAATATAACTAAAATAGATCTACTAGCTATCTGCAAAACGGAGACCCCCCCCCCAACTCATCATCTCAAATATTCTTTCTATTTTCTAACACTTTGTAGTTGGGGAGTAGGTTATTCCTAAATTCATTTATTCTTGGCTGGAGAAAGAAATCAAGAGGAAAAAGAGATATAGAGTGGGAAAGAGACACTTGTAGCACTGCTGTCACCACTAATGAAGCTTCCCCCTGAGATGGAGGCTGGGGGCTTGAGCCCACCCAGGAACCTGCACATTTTAACGTGTGTGCTCAGCCAGGTGCACCACTACCTGGCCACTTCTTCCTGAGTGTCTTACATCTATGTTTTTTTTTAATTTATTAGTGATTTAGTAATTATTGACAAGATTTTGGTATGAGGGGTACACGTCCATACAATTTCAACCACAAGAGTTTCATATCCCTACCCTTTCTTTTGAATGGGATACAACATCCAACAGGTGCTGTGGATTTCTCCTTACACGTCTACTAGTGTCATTTTAGAGTCAGTGTGACAAATGAGAAGGTCTTGTCTGGTGAGCTGGTTCTTGGGAGTAGACTAGAATGGTCATGAGAGACTTCTTCCAGGCACATATGCAAGAGGACTAAGACAGAAGAGATGCCAGTGCCTTGCTGGGAGAAGTTTTACTTCCCTGAGCAACAGACATCAAAAAGTGGAAAAGTGTCAGAATAGAGTATTCATTGACCCAAGACATTAAAATGATTTATGGTCTTCTAGATTTGATTCCAGATTTATATCTGCACCTTCCCATCTTTGGCCTTAGGTGCTGTAGAGAGACTTGCAGTTCCAAAGATCAATTTCCTCTGACTCATTTAGGGTTCTGGCTAAATTTATTGGGGAGGTTTATATTTCACTTAGCAAAAAGCAATTTGATTTTCTTGCTCTGGAACCATTCTCAAGGGAACAAGAAATCTCTCCGAAGCCAAATCAAAACCAGTAACCTGTAAAATTTATAGAAAAAAAATCCCTTGACTTCTTTAACATGTTCATAATCACTCTTATTGTTTCTTTCCAGCTCTGCCCATATATAGACCCATTTTAAGAAAGTGGATAAATGGACACTCTGTCTCATAATTTTTAGTCTTTTCTAAAAATTTATATTCTTCACAAACATTTTTAAATTTTTTATTGTCTTTATTCGGTAGAGACTGCCAGCAATTGAGAGGGAATGGAGTGAAAGAGAAGGGAGAGAGACAGAGAGACACCTGCCACACTACTTCACCACTCACAAAGCTTTCCCTATGCAGGTGGGGGCCGGGGACTTGAACCCAGGTTGTTGCCCACTGCAACATGTGCACTCAACCAGGTGTGCCACCACCTGACCCCTTTCACAAACATTTTCTGTGATGAATTGCTTCTTCTTAATTCTAAGTTCAGTGGTCATCAGATTCTTCTGAGTTGTAGCACCAGGATTCTCTTTATCATCTTTCAGATGTAAGGTTTTATTTTCTCACAGCAACTGCCAATGTAAACAAAGACCTGTATATCTGCCTTTAATTTAGATATTTAGGATGCATGACTTGGAGTGAGGCTTCACATCTAAGGTACTTGTATATTTTCATCAGCCTTAATACATATTGTCAATTCATGTATTTTTTTCTGACTCTTTGAACTTCCCGAGACTGGAAGTGAGACATAATTTCCATATTACCCATATAGTAGTAAGTGTTCCTGGCTATGTCCAAGCACAGAGAGGCTGGTCAGAGTTACTGTTACCACAGAATGCTGGGCTAGCTTCGCAGGAAAGAGAGAGAGTATCCAGGAACCAATCTCGCAGCGGTAGCAATACAAATCTTTATTCATGCGGGAGCCCCAGAGTCGTGTGTGAGTGCAACGGGTTAAGCCATGTGGAGCCAAAAACTGTAATGGCCGGTGTCCGCCTCCTGGTCTGCATGCCTGGTCTCCTCGGAACACGGAAGAGAGAGAAACCAGAAACAGAAGTGGATTTTATAGGATAAAACCGGAAGTGGCAAGTCGGAAATGGAAATGGCTAGGAAAGGGGGTGGAGAAAGGCAAAAGGCATGCTGGGAAGGTGGAAGCTTCCTTAGCAACTGTTTCAATGGTTTTAGCTGGTAGGATTAATGTTACCCTGCAGGCAGGGTAGGTCTCGAGGTAGAAAGAAGATAGATCAATGGGTAGGGATCTTTCAGGCAAAACAATGATTATGTAAGTAGGCCATACAATCAGCAATGCAGGATGGAACAGGGAGGCTGGCTTAATGCCTGACAACAGAAAACAATCTAACTTCTGTATTACTAGTGTATTAGTTGCCTGCTGGTAGTAGTTAGATAGTAGCTTTTAGCCTGTGTTTCATTGTCTTTTTTTTTTTTAGTCCTGCCTACATTTTTCTTTACAAAGCTGTCACAATACTGTGGATGTATATATATTCACAAATTCCTGGTGTACACAGATCCTAAAATCTTTGAAATGAGTCATTAGTGTTTTATATATTTTGTATATTACTGATATGACTAGTGGCTGGGGATCCTTAGACAGTTTCAACATAGAGTTTGTTCACCAGAAACACCAAACCTTGACTAGGGAGTTGATGCTTTGTCTCCCATCTCTAGACACCCGGGCTCTGGGGATTAGTGCTCAATGGTGTGTTGCTTGGTCAGTCATGTCTGTACACTGAAACTTCCATAAGAATCCCTAGCAAAGATGCTCAAACCTGCGGTTGGTGGGCAGGGTGAGGACTGTGAGGAGAGTGTCTCTAGGAGATCAAGAGGTCTCCCTGCCTCTTCCCCACTATCTTGTTGCTTCTCATCTATTTTCCTATTCTGAAATATCCATTCCCAGAATAAATGGCATAGAAATGCAACTTCCCTGCCCCTCCACATGCATTCTGTGTCCATACACACAGAATAAAATAACCAAAAATACAAACGAGAGCAGCAATGAATCTGCCAACTATTTTTTTTTCTTCCAGAGTTTTTTCTCCAGGGAGTTGGTGCCTGCACTAAGAATCCACTGATTCTGTAGCTAGTTTTTTGACAGGACAACAAGAAATTGAGAGGGGGGAGAGAGAGGGAGAGAGACACTTGCAGACCTGCTTCACTTCTTGCAAAGCAATCGCCCTGAAGGTGGGGAGCCAGAGGATCAAATCTGGATCCTTGTGGGCATCCTTGTGCTTCCTTCTATGTGCACTTAACCCTGTGCACCACCCCCTGGCCCCCTCTGCCTGCATTTCTGTATGCTAGTTAAGTCAGACACTTTATTAAATGTCTTATATTAATAGCATGTAGTCCTTGTAATAACTGTATTAGGTTTGCACTGTTATTCTCATTTTTTAATGACAAGATCCCAATAACTTACCCAAGAGTAGCTATTCAAAATCAACACAAGGGCAAGTTCTACTACAAATCCTTTATTTAGAATGGTCATGCTGTTAGGTAGTGTTTTGGATAAAGGGTAAAGTGTTTGATAAATTTTGAAGGAGCTACACATTTCTGAAGGACAAAATTTCAAGAAGAGATCATTTAATTTGAAATACAGAATGAGAAAGAATTTCACCATTAGAAATGTCAAATGGAACTCTCAAGTTAAAAGAGTCTGGAACAGATTTCCAGAGGCCACTGCTTCCTGTCTCACTGCCTAGTTAACAATGCTAGTGCCTGGTCTGGAGGCCTGTAAGGTCAGGGAAGCATGTAAGGAGTTTCACACCTAGTCTTCTGGCTCCCATATTTCCTCCACCTAGGTGTGAGTGCAGTTTGTCCTACAGCACACTGGTTTCCTGCTCTGCCGTAGGGTCTAAGACCCCTACCTGCCTTTTAGCACTTTTCTCTTTCCTCTCTGAGCTCCTGCACCTTCTGGAACTGACCCTGAGACCCTTATTGATCCTTACAGCTGCTGAAATAGACCTTATTGTTGCAGATTGAGCTGCTATTGAGCTCCTCAGTGATGTCATTCACATTCTTCAGCATCTACCTGATAATACAACTTCTTCTTCTAAATAGCTCCTCTGTTGTGACGCTATATACTTGCCGACCATAGGAAGTTGGACAGCACTTGGCTGACGTCTGCCTGGAGACAGAGCATACAACCATCTACATAAACACACAGTGGACTGTGGGTGGACTCAACGGGATTTTGGTACAGTCAGCTGGAAATCCAGCCAATGGCTCCACTGTTTCTCCTAGTCATATGGGCTTCAGCTGAAGTTCTGGAGGTTCCCACCTTGGCTGCCTCTCCTGGGAACAGGCACGTGGGACACAGCTAGCTGGTAAACTCTCAGACTTCTCTACAGCCATTGTTTATCTGTGGGGCTGAACTTTTGGTAACTAACTCATGGGCTTTATGGGTCTAGTGTATTTTTCTCTCTTTTAAAAATATTTATTTATTTATTCCTTTTTGTTGTCCTTGTTGGTTTTTGTAGTTATTGATGTTGTTATTGATGTCAACATTGTTAGATAGGGCAGAGAGAAATGGAGAGAGGAGGGGGAGACAGAGAGGGGGAGAGAAAGACAGACACCTGCAGACCTGCCTCACTGCCTGTGAAGCAGCTCCTCTGCAGGTGGGGAGCTGGGGCCTCAAACCAGGATCCATATGCTGCTCCTTCCTCTTTGTGCCACGTGTGCTTAACCTGCTGAACTACTACCCGACTCCCTGGGCCTAGTGTATTCTTAATCCCTGCTAGTAATTGCTTATTTTGCAGTACTTAAAATATATGCAAACTTAGCAACAAAAAAGCAAATGACCCCATCCAAAAATGGGAAGAGGATATGAACAGAACATTAACTACAGAAGAGATCCAAAAGGCTAACAAATACATTAAAAATTGCTCTGACTTGCTGATTGTCAGAGAAATGCAAATATAGACAACACTGAGATACCACCTCACCCCTGTGATAATGGCATACATCAAAAAGGACAGTAGCAAGAAATTCTGGAGAGGTTGTAGGGACAGAGGAACCCTTCTGCACTATGGTGGGAATGTAAATTGGTCCAGTCTCTGTGAAGAGCAGTCTGGAGAACTCTCACAAGGCTGGACCTTCCATATGATCCAGTAATTCCTCTTCTGGGGATATACCCCAAGGACTCCATAACACCCAACCAAAAAGATCTGTGTACACCTATGTTCATAGCAGCACAATTTGTATTACCTAAAACCTGGAAGCAAGCCAGGTGCCCAACAACAAATGAGTGGCCAAGAAAGCTGTGGTATATATACACAATGGAATACTATGCAGCTATTAAAAACAATGAACACACCTTCTCTGACCCATCTTGGATGGAGCTAGAAGGAATTATGTTAAGTGAACTAAGTCAGAAAGATAAAGATGAGTATGGGATGATCCCACTCATAAACAGAAGTTGAGAAAGAAGAACAGAAAGGGAAACTAAAAGCAGGATTTGACTAAATCTGGAGTAGGGCACCAAACTAAAAACCCTGGGGTGAGGGTGAGGGTGGATATTCAGCTTCCTGGGGCATCAGGGGGTGGGGTGGGACACAGTCTTTTGGTGGTGGTAATGGTACTTATGTACACTCCTATTAATTTGTAGTCATATAAATCACTATTTGTTTACAGGAATGCAGAGGTCACATAGGCTCCTAAGCTGAATATGGGCCCAGGCCAAATCAAATCGATGGGGTTTACACTCAACAATATTTATACCCCTTTCCCATATTAGGGAGCTACTCTCTTCCCTGATCCAGCTTTCTGGGCCTTTTTCCATCCATGACATCATCTCCCAAAACTATAACTTGGATCCACCTGCATATCAGATTTTAGGCCCAGGGAAAAATAAACAAACAAAAAAAAACTAATATAGCCACAGGCCCTTTGTAATATAACAAAAATATAACTAAAATATAGCTAGCTATCTACAAAATGGAGAACCACCCAACTCTTCATCTGTACTATTCCAGCCTTTAGGTCCATGATTGTTCAACAATTTGTTTGTCTTTGTATGTTAACTCTCATTTCAGCCACCAGATTCCAGATGCTAGCAGGATGCTAGCAGACAACCTCATCAGTGTGTCCTGGAGACCTGCTTCCCTAGAGCCCTGCCCCGCTAGGGAGAGAGGCAGGCTGTGAATATGGATTGACCTGTCAATGCCCATGTTCAGCGGGGAAGCAATTACAGAAGCCAGACCTTCCACCTTCTGCATCCCACAATGACCCTGGGTCCATGCTCCCAGTGGGATAAAGAACAGGAAAGCTATCAGGGGAGGGGCTGGGATACAGAGTTCTGGTGGTGGGAATTGTGTGAAGTTGTACCCCTCTTATCCTATGGTTTTGTCAACGTTTCCTTTTTATAAAAAATATTAAATATATATATATCCCATACCTCTGTACCACTGAAAAAAAATCTTGATTTGTTTAAACCTTCCCTCAGCCTAGTCCATTAAACTACATGCAGCCAAGTCACTTTCATTTTAATTTACAACAGTCCTCTGCTTTCCTTCTTCATTCATTTCCTTTCTTCTTTCCATTGTAAACTAATTAGTAATTTTTTAAAATATTTATTTATTCCCTTTTGTTGCCCTTGTTGTTTTATTGTTGTAGTTATTATTGTTGTTGTTGGATAGCACAGAGAGAAATGGAGAGAGGAGGGTAAGACAGAGAGGAGGAGAGAAAGACAGACACCTGCAGACCTGCTTCACCGCCTGTGAAGCGACTCCCCTGCAGGTGGGGAGCCAGGGGGCTCGAACCGGGATCCTTATGCCGGTCCTTGTGCTTTGCGCCACCTGCGCTTAACCCGCTGCTCTACAGCCCGACTCCCTAATTAGTAATTTTTATATGCCATATTCCTTGCTAAATATTATGAGATATTCTTTTTAAAAACATCATTTATTTGCTGGCTAGGGACAGAGATCAATAAATTGGGAAAGAGAGAGATTGAATTCAGAGCTAAAGAGAAAGAGACTCCTGCAACACTGCTTCACTGCTCCTGAAGCTTTCCCCTTGTTGGTGGGGACCAGAGCCTGGAACCTGGGTCTTTGTGCACTGCAGCAGGCAGGAACATCTCTTAAGTTTATAAGAATGTATTCCTTTGGATTCATTGTGTACTAGAATACTTTCATGGGGCCATGTTATGGCACACCTGATAGAGCACACATGTTGCAATGCACAAGGACCCAGGTTCAAGACTCTGGTCCCCGTGCTCTATCAGGCTACATGAAAGTATTCTTGTACACAATGAATCCAAAGGAATACATTTGAATAAACTTTAGGGATGTTACTGCCTGTTATGACTTCCCTACAAGAGGACTATGTTTTGGAAACACCAAGACCATGGCATTGAAGGGAAGATTGTGATAACTTCATTATGATCTCATGTCATTCTCTGAATGAGCTGGGGGACTCTTCCCTTTTTGATGCAATTTTACCTACTTAAAGACAGCTAGGCACTTGCTGGTTTGTGGTTTTCCTGTTAACACTATTCATTGTTGTTTATGAAATAAAGACTGTTATCATTCTTAGTTCATGCATGAGAAATTGAGACTGATAAGTGATGATATAAATGATGTTTATACAATGTAGGAATGAAATTATTGTAAGTTTTACATGCACATGGAATTGTTACACCATTTATTGGTAGTATGATAGAGTATTAAGTGCCAAATTCCACAGGAAGGGAAGGCCCAGCTGGGCTGGTGAGATGTAAAAGAAAAATGGATTATGTGGGTCTGTGTTTCAATAATTATTAAACAGACCTATCATGTGTCATACTTGATTCAACCTGGGACTTCTGAGATTCAGGCATGGGAGTCTCTTTGCATCACCATTGTGCTGTCTAGCCCCACCCTCAACATGCCTACTGAATTAACTAGAGTAGGAGAAAGGCTGATGTGCTACAGTGTTTAATCACATTGTCTCAGTGTCTGAAGGTCTGGAAGGAATATACTTTCCTGATCACAGGAACTGTTTTACATGGTATCATTAAGTTATGGCTGCCTAGAATCCAGAACCATGCCTGGTGTACAGAGTGTCTTGTGACATTTTTGAAGGCTAAAAGTAATGACTGGAGGACATAAAATTTGAAAAAAAAAAAAAAAAAAAAAGAAGAATCTGAATACCCTCTGCTCCTTCCCACTGAGACTCTATTGCTGCTATGCCAGTGCATGGAGACACCACAGAATTCACAGGTGATGCTGGACATGGGACAACCTACCACAGTGTGTCCCACTGTCCTCTTAGAATAGTTTATGGCAATGTACTTGTAGAAGGCAATAGAAATGAAATCAGCTCATGCATGATCTGGAAAGACTGACATGAATTTCAGTGTTTGGATTTGTTGAGCTGGATGAAATTAGTTAAAATTAATTGGGATATTTTGATGACATCTCATGGAGTTTAATTTGATTCATGTGATTTTGAACTGATGAAGTTCAGAATACAATTGAATCTCAGAGGTACATGTTAATAGGTGCAGAACTGTATGAGGTTGATGGAAATAGATTGTCAAAGCCACTTCTGAAATACATTGGCAGCTTTCCAGCAGCTTTGTTTGATAGGCTTATAAAACATATACATTTTCCAACAAATAAGCAAGTGGAAAATGCGTAAGCTCAGTGTTAATAACGATCAACTTCCTGATAATGGAGCCATTATCTTTAGCATCAGAATTCTTTTTTTCTTGAAG
This sequence comes from Erinaceus europaeus, assembly GCF_950295315.1. Classification (NCBI taxonomy): domain Eukaryota; kingdom Metazoa; phylum Chordata; class Mammalia; order Eulipotyphla; family Erinaceidae; genus Erinaceus; species Erinaceus europaeus. Next base: position 209,888,411 of record NC_080162.1, on the reverse strand, counting down.
GAGGTGCCCAAGGCACAGTTAGTTATAAGTTAGAAACATATACCCCACAGAGAAACTAAATTACTTATTAGATTCATGGAGACTCCATTGATTGAAGAAGAGATTCTTCAACTGAAGTCTAAATCATGAGTAAGAGGTAATAAGAAAGAAGGATGAACTAGTATTTCCAAAGAAAAGGAATGTAGTATGCATAGGCCTTGTAGCTGTACAGAGAAGAAGAGACACTGACCATATGACATGAGAAAGAGAATGGCATGCATATGTTGACATGAGAGAGAATGACAACTCCTCTCTCCTAGCCGCCCTCCCTCTCTACCTCCCTCCTTCTTTCCTTCCTCCCTCCCTTCATTTCCAGTCCAAGTTTGGATATAGTACTATGCAATGCATTTGCTTATGATATCTCTCAAGTCTTTCTTATCTGCACCATTACCTAGCCACATCCGTCCCCCTTTCTTTATTGTTTTATTGGAGGGGCGCATGGTTTACAATCCAGTTGTTGACATATGGGTATAATTTCTTTTCTTTTAAAAATATTTATGTATTTATTGGGTAGAGACAGCCAGAAATCGAGAGGGAAAGTCATGATGGAGAGAGGGAGATGGAGAAATACTTGCAACATTGACTGACAATTTGCAAAGCTTTCCCCCTGCAGGTGGGGAGCAGCAGCTTGAACCCTGGACCTTGCACATTGTAACATGTGAGCTCAACCTGGTGCACCACCACCCGGCCCCCAAATTTCTCATCTCACCATGATAGGTATCTGAAAAACACTCTTCTCCCCAACTTAGGCCCTTCCCACCATTATGCACAGAACCTTACTGCCTTTCCACCACCTACGCTTCCCATGAGTCTTTCACTTTGGTGAAATACACCTCACCCAGCCCAAATCTCACTTTGCGTGTTTCCATTCTGTTTGTTGTTTTCGACGGGCTGGCTTCACGGGTGGGTAACAGACGACCAGGGACTCATGGTTGAGCTGTAGGCAGTATCTCTTTATTAATGCAGGATCCAGCGCAATCTATACCAACCTAAGCTAAACTAACTACTACAAACAATCTTGTCCTTATAAATATACTAGGCCAGTAGGGTGGGAACAGGATGCAATGCAGAGAGGGTGGAGAGAAAAGTGACTGGTGAAAATCAGGGTGTGACAAGGAGAGGGGGCGGAGCAGGCAAGAATTCTACCACTGAACCACCAATGCCCTGGAGGGAGGGTGGTGCTTGTTAACAGAGGTTATGTAAATAGAATACAGTGTTATGTAAATAGAATGCAGGGGGGAATAAACCAAATGAAACAGAAGGGTTTTTTAAAAGCAGAATTAGAAGCATACCAACATCTGTTCGTGTTTTATTTTTTAAAAAAAATATTAATTTATCTACTGGATCCAGACAGAAATTGAGAGGGGATGGGGTGATGGAGGCAGAGACAGGCACAGAGAGATACCTGCAGCACTGCATCACTGCTTGTGAAGCTTCCTGAAAAACTTACTCTCACCCCCAGCCTAGGTCCTCCTCCACCATCAGGCACCAGGATCTGAACCGCCCCCCCCCACCCTCCTCCAGAGTTCTTTACTTTGGTGAAATCACCCTCATCTCATTTTTAAACTGATCATTTGGTCTTATTTTGCTGCTGTTGTTGCTGAGTTTAGAAAGCCCTTTATGAATCTGGGTTATTGCCCCTTTATCTGTTGCATGAAGGTCCTCTCCCATTCTGTAGGTGTCTTTCTGTTTGATGACAGCTCCTTTGCTCCTTTATGCTCTAATCACATAGGAGCAGTGGTGTTCAGCCCCAGACACATTCCTCAGTCTAACTCGTCCGTATTTCTTGATGGCTAAATTCAGCTCCTGCATTTTTGACAATAGTGCACAAGTGACCATATGTAATCACCACAGTGATGATTCAGGATTCTCCCTTCAAAATGCCATCTCTGGTCATTTTGTTAAGGTGATGGTTGGTGTGTTTCTTCACTGTACAATGACTTGCTGGGAATAGTTCAAGACAATATTACTATTCTGTTTCTCCTTTTGTTTTACCTTTTGTTTTTAGCATTCATAGATGATCCTGGTGGAGAATAATTATTCCTGTGAGAACTGTCACATGGTAATTTTATGCTTTCTTGGTTTCTTAAGAGTTTGATGGTAGGAGCTCTTTTGTAAGGCATAACTTTTTCTGGAACTTTTTAATCTTATAATTTCTATTACTATGTATTCATGTTTTTCCCTTTTTTTCTATAGGTTATAATCTATTCTATAATATACTTTGATCCTGAACTTGTCATACTGTCATCATAGGGAGAACCATCAAATTCACTTCTGCTTACTTGACAGTGGTTGTTGCCTTTGTGGACACTGTCTTATTTTTTTCCCATTAGAAACTATTCTGGTCTCATTTTATAATTTCCCTGCTTCAGTCTCTAGATTAGAGAATAAGGCCTTCAGACCAAGAGCTGCTCATTGGCATCAGAATATCATTGCTTCTAGTCTTCTGAGTTTGGAAAGTCACTTCTGTGCCCATATTATATGTGTATTTTAAGCCATGGTTTACACTGATACATTAAATTTAAGCTCAGAGTCATAAGCTTCATGCTAGTCTTCCCTCGTTCCTTATTTATAACTCCTTTCTCTAGAAGGAACAAACTTGGTTCTCATTATCTATGATATATTAAGTTATTTGTTCAGTCTCAGATACACATAAGTAGTTTCAAAATTGCCATCCATATCCCTGTGAAAAATGAACCTACTAACTAGAAAGAACTATTTCTATAAAGTTATTTTGTTTTCAACCTCAGATAGTAAATCACTACTTTATTTTTTGAACTCATGTAAACTCAGCTGTCTGTAGTGACTGACAATACATTCAATTATGGTCATCATTAGGGTTTTCTTTCAACAACACTGTGGTCATACAGAGCTCCTAGGAAGTCTTATGAAACAAAGAGACTTTTGGGTGGATTTGCCCAGTCTTTGCACCACTTAGCTTGGCCATCAGTTTTCAAAATCCTAGTGTCCCTTGACATTTTTATGTAGCATCCTTCATGGACCCAGGGGAGTTTTCTAAGTCAGGGCATCCTTTGTCCATGCTCCTGCTGCTCCAGGTGTGCCACGTGACTGCCACCTTCAGAGGCGACACTTTTGTTCTTTTGTCTAAACACGCACTTAGTGTTTGTGTCTCTCCGTCTGCTTATTACAGTAAAACTTGTCTTTGGATTTGAAACCAGCCCAGTTGATCTAGAATGAGTGCATTTCAAGATTTTTATGGGCAAGAGAGATATTATGATGGTCATACAAATACACTTCCATTCCTGAGGCTACAAAGTTCCAGGTTCAATCCCTTGTACCAATGTAAGCTAGACCTAAGTATTGGTTTCTCTATTTACCATTAAAATAAAATAAAATGACATTCTAAAAGTCCTTAAAATAGAGTTTTTTCATATGATATAATGCACAAGGATTGTGGTTCAAGCCACAACTCCTACTTGCAGTAGGAAAGCTTCACAAGTGGTAAAACAGGACTGTAGGTATCTCTCTGTCTCTCTCTCTTTCCATCTGCCCATTCTCTCTTTTTTTCTTATTTTTATTTTATTTCCTTGTGTTGCCCTTGTTGGTTTTTACAGTTGTAGTTATTGTTTTTGTCATTGTTGGATAGTACAGAAAGAAATGGAGAGAGGAGGGGAAGACAGAGGGGGGAGAGAAAGATAAACACCTGCAGACCTGCCTCACCACCTACGAAGAGACTCCCCTGTAGGTGGGGAGCTGGGGGCATGAACGTGGATCCTTACATTGGTTGCTGTGCTTTGTACTGCCTGAGCTGAACCTGATTTGCTACTGCCCAATTGCTGGTCCCTGTTCAGACGCCAGATGCTGGGATATCCTGAGGGTGCTTATTCCTGAGCATGTGCTCTCTGGGTTGGATAGAACTCTGCCAGAGCCAACCTAGGCTGCTGCCTACTCAGTGACCTGGGAGAGGAGCCAGGAACTCTCATGGCTGAGCTGGAATGCAATGCCATACTGGCTTTATTCATCTGCATTTATACTCTCCAGGAAGGAAGTGGTAGGGTGTAAAAACAGGGTGTGACTAGCAGAGGGGGTGGAGCAAAAAGAGAGTGCGAACCAGTGGGATTAAACCAGTGCCCTGCAGGCAGGGCAGGTCTCAGGTAAAACAGTGATTATGTAAATAGACCACAGCATTAAGCAGGGGAGATCTGGGGTACTGCCTAACACCCAATTCCTCCCACTCTCCTCTGTTGGGAAATTGTTAAACCAGCTCCCCCTGATACATCCTGCATTCCTGATACTATGGCCTATCTACATAATCATTTTTTTTGCCTGAAAGGTCCCCACCCATTCCATTCCTTTGATCTATCTTTCAAGACCCTCCCTGCCTCCAGGTTATCATGAATCCCACCAGTTAAAACCCTCTCAACAGTTTCTAAGGATGTTCCTACCTTCCCAGTGCCCTTTTGCCTTTCTCCACCCCTTTCCTAGCCATTTCTGTTTCCAACTTGTCACTTCCAGGTCTGGCCTTTAAAAACATTGCTCTCTGATTATAAAGACATTGTATTGCCTATCCCGCCACGAGCTTGGTTCCTGAGTCATCTATCTCCTGAATCACTGAGTAACTAGCAGCCCAGGCTGGCTCTGGTCGAGTTCTCTCCAACCCAGGGAGTATGCGCCCGGGAAGAGGCACCCCAACGCTAGCCCGGCACTTCTCTTGATGTCTGTCTTTACCTAAATATTTAGATAGATAGATAAATATATTTTTAAATATTTATTTATTCCCTTTTGTTGCCCTTGTTTATTGTTGTTGTAGTTATTATTGTTGTTACTGATGTCATCATTGTAGGATAGGACAAAGAAAAATGGAGAGAGGAGGGGAAGACAGAGAGGGGGAGAGAAAGATGGACACCTGCAGACCTACTTCACTGCCTGTGAAGTGACTCCCCTGCAGGTAGGGAGCCAGGGGCTTGAACTGGAATCCTTATGCTGGTCCTTGTGCCACATGCACTTAACCTGCTGCATTACCACCTGACTCCCAATATTTTCTTAAAAATAAAATGTTTAACTATCATCTTCCAAAGGCGTTTAAACAGAATTTCTGGCATTCAAAGCATGGTAACTAATCAAAATAATAGTGTTTTTACATAAAACCTCAATTTTTGACATTGTGTTTTACAGACTGATTTACCCTTTTTTATTTTTAATTTTTCAGAATCTCCCATTTTAATGTGACCTCTCTGCAGCTTCTATCCTAGACCCCAGTATGTTTTGGTTAGCTGTTTACTGTGGCGTCAGTAAAATAAAAGCTGTTCTTTCAAAAAAAAAAATAAATAAATAAAATAAAATAAAATGTTTAAAAAAGTTTTATGTTACAATCACTTTTCAGTTAGGACCACATTCACAGACTCTTGATATACTGAAGAGTGGGACTGGTCAACTTTCATTTGTCTCTTCCCTGTGAGAGGTCCTGGACAATGTGGACTGTGAGTTTGTCTGTGGGTTCATTCAAATTCACAAAGCTTACTGTGAATCATGCCTTTCAGGGGATGGATCAGTCAAGGACATGCTCCTACATTCCAAGAGGAAATACAAGAGCTAGTTAATGGCATTGGTCAACGCTGGCCTTTATTGAACATATGGAAGGGAAACTCAAGGTCACACGTATTTGAGAACAGACACCAGCGCAAAGGAGTCATGCCAAGACAGACAGGCAGGCAGACAGTCTGATAGCATAGGAAGAGAGAAACACTAGTGAATATGAGGTTTTATAACTGAATTGTGTGTCTTTAGATTCATAAATTGAACCCCTGACAGTGTGACAAAGTTCACTAGCTGATAAGGACTTGGTGTGGTGAGATTAAATGAGGACAAAATGGTGAGGCCTTAATTTGATGGGTTTATGTGTTTGTGAGCAAGGAGACACCAGACATCTCTCCACACTCATGCAGAGAAGAGACCAGGAAAGATAGCAACATGCTGGTAACCATCAAGCTAGGAAGAGAGACATTATAAGAAACCAAGCCTGCCAACACCAAAATGTTGAATGTTTACCTTCCAGAACAGTGAGAAAAACCAATTACCTGTGTTTAAGCCACATGGTTTGTGGCACTTTGTTGTGACAGTCTTAGCAGACTAGGACAGGAGGGAGAAATTAACAAGATTCTAGCAGATATTGTTTTCAAAGAGTAAAATTATACTCTCAATAAATGTAACTCTCAGAGACCAAAACATCCTTAGAAACTTAAGTTCTAATCTCCAAAAAAAATATCAAATGAAAAAACTGGAATATAACATGAAGACAGTCTCCTAGAGTAAGGGATAAAATGAAACAGAGTGGGACGATATTAAGAACAAGGCTAAACAAGTTGGAAAGAAGTAGACATCTAATACATTATTGATAGTATTTAAAAATAAAGAAATAAAAAAAATGGGAAGGGGAAATATTTTGAAAACAGATAAAAGCTGATTCTACACTGGGTGTACTGGGTTAAGAGCAAGGACCCATACAAGGATCCTGGCTCCAGACCCAGCTCCCCACCTGCAGGGGGCCCGCTACACAAGTGGTAAAGCAGGTCTGCAAGACTCTCTCTCTCTCTCTCTCTCTCTCTCTCTCTCCGCCTTTCTCAATATGTCTCTGGCCTATCTAAAATAAATCTAAAAAATGGCCACATGAGCAGTGGATTCATAGTGCAGACACTGATCCCCAGTGATAACCCAGAGGCAAACAAACAAAAAATACACAAGTGCCAAGTACAGAGAATGAAAAGAAACCCACATCTTGACAACCCCCACAAAACTCTTAGAAGCCTAAGGACAAAGATAATACCTGAGCCTTTGAAAGTAAAGTCATCAACTATTTACAATCACCTAAAAAATCATACTGGCATTGGAAGAGCAGGATTCAGTGCTAGAGAAGGTGTCTTCAAACTTCGGAGAGGAGTATTAACACTAAGAACCAATACCTACTGAACACTATGCTCTAGTCATTGTTTCAAATGGTTTATATTAATTATATATTTTATGCTTTCAATAATTCTCTGAAGTAGCTATCATCAACATTATTAGATCATTATCATCCAGGACAACTTTTCCAGTGAACAGAGTTGGAAAGGTGAAGTGACAGTCTTCAAGTTAAGGTCTTACATCAAGCACATTGTGGTTCAGATCTGACAACACTATAAAGACAGTTCAGTTGATCATGATCTCAAAAGTTCTTCCAGTTCTCTGTGCCTTCATTCTCAAAATAAATGGACAGGTATGCAAGTGCAGACAAAAGAAAAAGTGATCCATACCAAAAGGAGAAAAAACCCAAACAAACAACAAAACATGAGATCCAAGGAATATCTGAGCTTCTTTAGATAATGAGGAGAAATCTCAGGGTGACAGCTCTGTGGGAGGCCTAGCAAAGTTTGCTTCAGTCCAGGTCATCTGACCTTGGAGACAAGGTGACAAGGTGAGCAGGGCATGCATTCTTTCTGTCAACAAGAAAACAAGCACTCTAAGAAGTTTCAGGCAAAATTACACTCTGTAAAAAGGCAAGTTGTGGCCCAATACCAAATAAACCACCATGTGGTAAGATTTGAACCAGGCACATGGAGTTTAAGAGATAAAGTCCTCCTGGACTCCAATCTGTAAGGCTTTTTGTTTTTTTAATAATTATCTTTATTCATTTGATAATGACAGCCAGAAATACAGAGGGAAGGGGGTAATAGAGAGGGAGAGAGACAGAGAGACCCCTGCAACACTGCTTCACCACTTGCAAAGCTTTCTCCATGCAGGTGGGGTCTTGGTGCATTGTAGCCTGTGCACTCAACTAGGTGTGCCACCACCTGACCCCCAGTGCTTTTTCTTGGAGTCGGGTGCATTTGACTACATGGGAACTTACATCATTTAAATCAGCCATGACAGGGCATAACAAGTGGAGGCAGATAAGTAGCTGTAGTGTGTTGACACCCCCCCCCCACCATGGGGAGACTGGAAACAGTACACAGGAGGCAAGAGCAGCCTCACAAACAATTTCCTCCAATAACATGATTTTAAAAATAAATCAGTGACATGACTCTGCTAAAAACATCTCACTATATAAATGTAGCATTACAAATGCTATCTATTATTTTTGGGTATGTATATCTCCATATATATATATATATATATATATATATATATATATATACATATTACAAGCATAATATCTAAGGTGACTACTGTAAATAGACAATAAATTATGGAGCTGATGATGCAGTAGGTATAAATCAGAAAGTGATGAGATTGGGAAAAGGAGACAGAAGATTGAAAAATGTGCATTCTGAGGCAGAAGCTGTTCTCTGGCTTCTCTCACATACTGAGGAATAAAAACTATCACGTACATTCTATTATCTTACTTAATGTGGAGTAAGAGATGCTGTATGAGAGATGTGAGTTTAGGAATTTTAATTTTCCAAAAGCAAGATCACAGGAACCCCATAAAGACAAAGGAACAAGCATAGCACAGTGTTTAAAGGTTTCAAATTGGTAACCTGACTGAATTTCAACAGTGGGATTAAATTTTTAATACATTCTTTTTTCTAATATTTATTTATTTATTCCCTTTTGTTGCCCTTGTTGTTTTTTTAATTGTTGTAGTTATTATTGTTGTCATCATTGTTGGATAGGACAGAGAGAAATGGAGAGAGGAAGGGAAAACAGAGAGGGGAGAGAAAGATACCTGCAGACACCTGCAGACCTGCTTCACCGCCTGTGAAGCAACTCCCCTGCAGGTGGGGAGCCGGGGGCTCGAATTGGTGTCCTTGGGCTGGTCCTTGCGCTTTGCGCCATGTTAATACATTTCTAATAATGACCTTGTTAAAAATATTAAATCACCTATAATCTTAGACTGGCAACACCAGAAGCAACAGGTATTGTCAGTTTATAAGATATATTTATTTGTAAATAGAATTAAATGGCATTAATCATGTTAAGGTCTTGTATGGTACACTAAATCCTAACCATGGGATTTTTGATGTAAGCCAAATTCCCTAATAACTAGATTGTAACAATAACTATCTATTGCCTTCTTAAACTCTAAGACAGCAGGAACCTTCCCCATTATCTATAAAACCTATGTTTCTTCCAGTCCTGGAACCTCTGATCTTGTTTTTCAACTTCTGTCTATAAGTGAGATCATCCCATGTTCATCCTCTTTCTGGCTGATCTCGCTTAATCTTATTTATTCAAGATTCATCCAAGATGGGGTGAAGAAGGTGACTTCAGCATTTTTAATAGCTGAGTAGTATTCCATTGTATATATAGATCACAACTTGTTCTGTCACTCATCTGTTGTTGGACACCTGGGTTACTTTCAGGTTTTGTCTACTACAAATTGTGCTGCTAAGAACATATGTGTACACAGGTCTTGTTGGATGGGTGTGTTGGGTTCCTTAGGATATATCCCCAAGAGAGGAATTGCAGAGTCATAGGGCAGTTCCATTTCTAGCCTTCTGAGAGTTCTCCAGACTGCTCTCCACAGAGGTTGGACCACGGACATTCTCACCAGCAGAGCTGGAGGGTTCCTTTGTCCCCACAACATCCCCAGCATTTGCTGCTGTTGCCTTTTCTGATGTGTGACATGCTCACAGGAGTGCTGGTCTTGATGTCAGACTTGCTCCATCTGACATCAGCAGAGCCAGGACATGCTCATGACTAGTCTCTCCATCTTGAAACCAGCCAGGATTTTTCATGGAAAATTCAACACTGAAGGTGAGTATGGACACTCAAAACACTGCCCCAGGGAGTCAGCAAGAATCTTTACATAAAATACTCGAAAATTCATTATGAATAAGTTCTTGTTGACCATAAAGCAGCTGGAAACTGAAATGTCTAAATTTCCTAAGATGTCTCTGATGAAAGCTTCATCCACAACTATGCAGAAACTGTCAGTGAGGGCCAGGTGGCGCACCTGGCTGAGTGCACACGTCACAGTGCACAAAGACCTGGGTCAAGCCCCTGGTCTCCACCTGCAGGGGGAAGCTTTTTGAGTGGTGACACAGGGCTGCAGGTGTCTCTCTGCCTTCCTCCCTCCTCTTGATTTGTGTCTCCTCCTTCCTCTTGATTTCTGGTTGTCATCAAATAAGTAAATATAGTAAAAATGTAATTAAAAAAGAGACTGTTGATGAGACAGCATTACACTGGTGCTATTTCTTGAAAACTTTAGCACTGGTGGCTAAGAGAGCCCGAGTAGGCTTTCAGGACACTGAATTTGGGGTGACTGTCTTTAGATGTGCCAACTGTGGAGGAGAGGTGAAGTAGACAGAGAATGGAATAAGCCAGCTGACAAAATGTCTGATAAGTGTGTGACTTAGCTGTCGTCATTGTGCAAACAGGGAAGTGGGAGCAAACCTGCTGACTGATTCAATAATCACTTTGCACCTGTGGTTTGAGTTTATGGCTGGCATCCCACAACAACAATAAAAAAGAAAAAGAAACAAAGAAAGAAAGGAAAAGAAAAAGAAAAAAAAAGAAAAAGAAGTGTGTGACTTTTCATCTTTGAGGACGTTAAACAATAGTCAACTTTGCTACAGACAAACTTCTTCGGGGAAAGAATGCTTTTTGCATCTTTCTCCTCAATGTTCCCTCCATGAGATAACCTTGTTGGCCCAGGAATTATTATATTTTACATTCCACTGAGCATAGCACACCAGGCTCTGTTTCTTTTCACTCTCTTTAATTGGATGCCTACGGATACTACTAGATGTCTAGGAACTCCAACGTTGAGAGAATTGTCTTCATTCCTCTCTCTTCTTCCTCTCCCCTCTTCCTACCTCTTCTTTCTCTCTTCTTTCTTCTCCTCTCTATTATTACCTCTTCTCTTCCCCCTTCCTCCTCCATTTTCTTAGTCTATCTCTTCTTCCTCTAGCCTATGGAGAGTTTTCTGTACCGGTATGATTCCACCTCTCCTAGTGGACTCTTTTTCCTTTTTAAATTTTAGAAAGAAATAGAGACTAAGAAAGACACAGAAAAAAAGAGAGAAGAGATGCCACAGCACCTTCTCTGCATGGTATGTCTATGTGGTCCTGAAGACTTGAACTTAGGTTCCTGTGCATGGTAAAATGTGCGCTCTACCAGGCTAGCTGTCTCCAGATCTGGAAAGAGGAAGCCTTAAATGACGTCACTTCTCCAGTGGCGAGTGTTTGTTGTGAGTGTAACACACACTGTAAATACTGTCCATCCTCACAGTGCTGAAGCTATATGGATGGTGAGTGGGGCCTGGCGGAGTGAGAAGATCAAGTGAAAGCAAGGCCGCAAAAGTTGCTTAAGATGATACGTCAGTGTACAGTGAATGAAAACTAAAGGGTTGGGTGGTGGAGGGAGATAGCATAGTGGTTATGCAAAGAGATTCTCCTGCCTGAGGCTCCAAAGTCCCAGGTTCAATCCTCTGCACCACCATCAGCAGGGCTCTGGTAAAAAATAAACAAGTAATAAAAACTAAAGGATCAGATATGGTAGTCCATTTTAAAGTTAGTCAGTAGTGCATGCATATTGGTGTAAAGGGAGGTTGTGGAGATGTAGATCATATGTAGATAAATTTTATCGAATTAAATTTTTTAATTATCACTGCTCTACTAATCCTGGTGGCCATTTCCATCTTTCTTTCTTTTATACTTGATAGAACAGAGAGGAATGTAGAAGGGGAGGAGGTAGGGAGGGAAAGAAAGATAAAATACCAACAGGCCTGCTTCCCTGTTCGTGAAGCCTCCCCCCACAGGTGGGGACTTGGAGCTCGGACCCTGCACAAGGTCATGTGTCCACTCAACCAGGAGCACCACCACCTGGTCTCAGTAAGGTTTATTTCACACCACTAGTTCACTTAGGTTGAAGTGTGAGCTATGGAAAAGGATTAAATATATGGGAGAGCAATAATGAAATTTCAGAGTTCTTGCCCAGTCACCTTCATTCCCACAGTCCTTCCCAGAAAAGTTTAAGTTTAATCTTTAGTACATGTGTACTTAATATACAATTGTGTATTTAGTAATTGTGTTTTAATGGTGACTAATGTGTAAACACATTGACTTAAAAACCAAAATAGAATATTGTAAAAGAGGGCCCAGTGGTGGTTCACCTGGTTCAGTGCTCACATCACAGTGAACAAGGACCTGGGTTCAAGCCCTGTTCCCCTCTTCAGGGGGAAAGCTTCATGAGTGATGAAGCAGGGCTGCATGTGTCTCTCTGTCTGTCTCTTTCTCTGTCTTCCCCTCCCTTCTCGATTTATTTGTCTCCATCTAGCCAATAGTAAGGAGCTTAAACATAATAAAAGTAAAATATTAAAAATAATAAAATAAAATAAAATTAAAATAAAATAAAATTAAAAATAATAAAATATTAAAAATAATAAAAGTAAAATATTAAAAAGAAATAGTGAAAATCCAGCACACATTATTTAAGTTTTTTTTTGTTTGTTTTCTGCTCAGCCCTGGCTTATGGTGGTGCAGAGGACTGGAAGACTTAACATTGAACTTGGGGCTCTGGAGTCTCAGGCATAATATTCTCTTTGAACAACCACTGTCTATCTTGCCCTCACTCAATCTTCATGTAGAGTTTGATGTATTCAGTGACCTTTGCAACATCAGATTTTTGAAGGCAAGAAACTCAAGCACAGGCAAATGACTAATTTTCCAAATATCTTGTAACTATGAAGATGTATATGTGAAGATCAGGAACGCAACTCCACACTTATATAACTCTTATTTGCATACCAGTGGCTCCCAACACTGAATTTTGGAGTCCATCACCCCAAGGAGATATTTTTCTTGGCCTAGAGTTTCTCTTCAGTTCATGGGTATCTTTCTTTGATCTTGGGTGAGGGTGAACTGATCCAGGGTGTACCTTTGAAGACAGATAGATGAGAAGAGAACTCTAATCCTCATCATGAAGCTTTCAAAGGTTGTTACGTTTAACCTTCTGAGTTATCTGAATGAAGTTTGACCTTTGCTTCCAAGAACCATGCTGTCATTTGGTGGCAGTGTTTAACAGGTGACTTTTGCAAAATATGAGCATTTCTGTGACATAAGTATTCACCTTTTTAGGTCCTGATAATCTTTGGCATCTGTGCTATGATGACTGCTTTCAAAAAGACTTGACACTTCCTGCGGATTTGTAGAGGTGGTCTTCCAACTTTCCATTACATACTTTTAGAATTGGACTCTGATGGACAGTTTGTTCTTTGCAGTGAAGCACATACTCAGAATTCATGGCTTCTTGTTCACATATATCTCACAACAGTCTTTTCTATATGTCTTAGTGTCCATTTCAATGAAAGGATGCTAGTTTTCTCCAAAGTCTTACGTTAGAAATTTATTAAGAAATTACACCTACATTGTTCTCCACAAACATTTCCCTTCACCACACAGTCTCAATTTCCTTACAGGTAGAGTATGAACAATGTTTTTTTCAAATAAAGATAAATATTAATTTTTATTGAGATAATATTGATTTCCAACGCTGTATGTTGCAGGGGTATACCTTCACACTTGTTCTTCTTTTTTATATATATAAAAAGGAAACACTGACAAAACCATAGGATAAGAGGAGTACAACTCCACACAATTCCCACCACCAGATCTCCGTATCCCCTCCCCTCCCCTGATAGCTTTCCTATTCTTTATTCCTCTGGGAGTATGGACCTAGGATCATTGTGGGGTGCAGAAGGTGGAAGGTCTGGCTTCTGTAATTGCTTCCCTGCTGAACATGGGTGTTACAGGTGGATCCATACTCCCAGCCTGCCTCTCTCTTTCCCTAGTGTGGATGAGCTCCGGGTTAGTGGAGCTCCAGGACACATTGGTGGGGTTGTCTGTCCGGGGAAGTCTATTTGGCATCATGCTAGCATCTGGAACCTGGTGACTGAAAAGAGAATTAACATACAAAGCCAAACAAGTTGTTGACTAATCATGAACCTAAAGGCTGGAGTGGTGCAGGTGAAGAGTTGGGGAGTCCTCCATTCTGTAGATAGTTAGTAGCCTTATTTTAGCTATATTCCAAAAGGCCTGTGACTGTACTAGTTTTTTTTTCCCTGAGCCTGAAATCTGATATGCAGCTAGAGCCTCGTTATTTTTTGGGGAGAGTGTGTCATGGCTGGAAAAAGGAACAGAAAGCTGGATCAGAGGACTATGGGTCCTCTCAGTGTACCTTGGAATGTTCCTACTCATGACCACAGAATATGAGCTCAGATCTACAGGGATACAGAGGTCACATAGGCTCCTAAGCTGAATATGGGCCCCAGATCACATCAAATGGATGGAGTTTACAGTCAACAATGTTTTATATCTTGCAATTTTCTTGTGAGGCTTGAACAGGAAAACTCCCTTGCCTAGCATATAAGTTGCCTTCCATAAAGTGAAGCTTCTGTTTCCACAAGCATTCTCTACTTGTCACAGATAAATGGTGAATGTTTGCTAAAGGAAATTGCAAACTACTCAGTGTCACATGGGGCTGTTCCAGGCCACAGTGCACTTTCCTTTTGCTTGGCTGTAAGTCTGCAGCAATGCCGTGGTGTTCTTAGAGATAAGGACACTAGCAGGCCAGCACTGAGTGCATGAACTGACATGTCATCTCTTAGTATTTTCATGGTGGGTTCAGGACAGTACCACTTGCCTGTTGGCTCTTTAGAGTCTCATTTGTGTGTTACTACTAGCCCCAGTTCAGCTCAGTTACCTGTATCCACTTACTGCAGTAAACTGAGTTTTCTCAAAATCCTGAAGATTTGTGAGAAGTGCTGAGTGCCCATGTTGCCATGTGTGAGGACCTGCGTTCAAGTTCCTATCCTCCGCCTGCCAAGGAAAAGCTTCATGACTGATAGACAGTGTTTGTAGATATCTCTCCTCTATTTTCCCTTCTTTCTTCCTGTATTTTCTCTGTCTCCATAAGAAAAAGAGAAAAAAGGTCACCAGTAGTGGTGGATTCATTGTTCAGGTACTCAAGAACCAGTCACAACTCTGGTGGAAAAAGAAATAAGTTTTATGAGGGTCAGTAGGAGAACTATGAACTTCCTATTGTCTTTACTTTCAGTAGACAGTGCTTACTTCTGATCTGTGCTCATTGCATGCTGGATGCTGGAGGGATTCTTGGAGTCAGTGTCTAGGCATTCCTGTAGCTGAAGAAACTGATCTGAGTATTTTTCTTTTTTTCTCCAGGGTTATCACTGAAGCTCAGTGCCAGCACTATGAATCCACTGTGCCTGGTGGGCATTTTTTCCAATTTATTGGATAGAACAGAAATTAAGAAGAGAGGAGGAGGAGGAGGAGAGAGAGACAGAGAGAGAGAGAGAGAGAGAGAGAGAGAGAGAGAGAGAGAGAGACTTACAGACCTGCTTCACTGCTTGTGAAGCATCTCCCCTGCAGGTAGGGAGCTGGGAGCTGAAACCCAGGTCCTTGCACTTAGTACTATGTGTGCTTAATCAGGTGTGTCACCATCCAGCCCCATGAACTGAGTCTTGAGTCACTGGTCTCTTTTCTTGCTTTCTTGAAATTGTACTTGAGTCAGAGACTTCACTAGTACTATTGGGAGATGGAGTGGGAAACAGAGTCGTCTACCAGCTCTGCCTCTCTTCTTCATCTGAGCCCCACCATCTTGCCATTCACAGAACTCTCTCAGGAGCAAGGGCAGGAGTCTGTGTTCCATCTGAGAATAAAGCATCCGCTTCCTCTTTGAGTAACACATTGTCTATTCCACGTCTTGTCTACATCTGTGTATTAGCAGATTCTGACACTTCCACTTTCTCAGTCTGTCTCCATCTCTTCCATGAGCACTTCCTGGACACAGCTGGTCCTCTGGCCATAGTTAATTGTTTGGCTCAGACATAATAATCTCTGACCTGCTATGGCTTCCCCTCTAATCTACCTTGGATACCACAGGCATAGCCAGGGGTGGTAAAGCATGGCACTGATGATCAGAAATGTCGTGTGATGCCACAGAAAGAGACGTGATTAAGTGGAAATAGAGAAACCTCAGTGAATGGCTGGAGGGCCAATACAAAAGTTGCAGCCATCAATGATTTCTCTACAGAGACACTTGGGCATTTTGTTGAGCACACCTCAGAACTGTTCCATTAAGAGTCAAGGAAGCTGGAGTATTTGTCTGTCAACTTGAGCCTCTCAGACTAGAGCATGACTTCTGGGAGTGACACACCTGGATTTCTGCTCTGTGCCACGACCAACGATCGTTTTTGTTGCAGAGCACATTCTGCAGCACAGAGGATGTAATATATCTATTTCAGACTGTTTTTCAATGGAGCTCTAGCATCTTGTCTATGGTTTTGAATGTCTAAATTGTGATGCCTAATATTCAGCATGTTCTTGCTCAACTGAACAGAAGTAGGAAAATAGTTCTAGGTGATGATGAAGCCTCCTCCGAAAGAAAAAGCATTCTTCTGTCAGTTCTTTAATTTCTGTATATGTTGTCAGGTGTCAGGGCCAGATAAACACACAAGAACTCAGTAATGACAACAACATGTGTTTAATCACAAAAGGACACTCTCTTCTGTTTGGGACTGACTGGGGCTAGGCTTTCCAGACTTGACCTCACAAGAGTCTGTACCTATGTAATTTCTTTTTCTCTTTCTACTTCAGGCTAACCAACTATCATCCACTTTGTAGCATTAGGATCCCCCAAATCATCCAAATAAAGCAGAATTCCAAGACAGTTCACATTTATCATGTATCTCAGGGTTTTCTTCTGCAGATATTAATGAGATACTACACTGCTGGTGTGAGAGCAGAGAAATCAGGAATGACAGCAACAACCAGTACTGGAGAGGTTGTGGGGACAAAGGAGCCCTCCTGCACTGCTGGTGGGAATGTCAATGGGTCTAACCACTGTGGAGAACAGTCTGGAGAACTCTCAGAAGGCTAGAAGTGGACCTACCCTGTGACCCTGCAATTCCTCTCCTGGGGATAGATCCTAAGGAACCCAACACACCCATCCAAAAAGATCTGTGTACACCTGTGTTCATAGCAGCACGATTTGTAATAGCCAAAACCTGGAAGCAACCCAATGTCCAACTAGAAAGAGAAGGGTGAATAAGGGATGATCTCACTTATTGACAGAACTTAAGAAACAAAAACAAAAGGGGAAATGCCGGGCTAGCTTCACAGGTGGGAGACAGACAACCAGGGACTCATGGCTGAGCTGTACACAGTATCTCTTTATTCATGCAGAATGCAGCACAATCTAAGCCAAGCCAAGCTAAAACTAAAATCACAATCCTGTCCTTATATATATACTCGCCAAGTAGGGTGTAAACAGGATGTGACATAGAGAGGGTGGAGCGAAAAGAGATTGGTGAAAATCAGGGTGTGACAAGGAGAGGGGGCAGAGCAAAAAGATACCCTGAAACAGTGGGATGAAATCAATGCCCTGCAGGCAGGGCGGTGCGTAGTTAACAGTGGTTATGTAAATAGAATACAGTGTTTAGCAGGGGGGATTAAACCAATGAAACAGAAGGGGTTTTTAGAAGCAGAATTAGAAGCAGACCAACAGGGAAACACAAAGTAAAATGTCAAATGGTTTGGTGAATTGCACCAAAGCTAAGGAGCAGGGAGAGGAGGGCTGGGAAATGTATGTGTGTATGTATGTGTGTGTGTGTGTGTGTGTGTGTGTGTGTGTGTGTGTGTGTGTGTGTCTAAAATGTTCTAAGTCTGGGGATAAAAGTGTTTGCTGACACTTATCATGTTGAGATGAGAAACTGATCTCCTGGGCTAATGACTGTAAGCCATTAACCACCCTGCAATAAAGTGACATTAAGAGAAACAGAGGTCTTCTCTATGCCTCTGCTCAGTACACAACTGCCCCTGCCAGGACCCAGAATATTGTTATGATAGGCCGTCCCTTCTGCCTTCTCCTTTGCCTTGTATTTTCCAATATAATCTTCATGTAATCTCTGCTACAGATTTCCTGTTTGTTTTCTGTTTCTCTTCTGAGCACTTGATTGTTTCTCATTCCTGCTTAATCTCTTCCGATCCTTTGACTTGCCAATTTGTTTGCCTTCTGTTTTGAGGTGAAGGCTTTTGTTCATTTCTTCTTAACACATGACTTGTTCTAAGAATATAATTTTTTTTTCTTCCTGCTAACTTTATCACATACAGCCAGGCAATTCATGTTGAGGCTGTGAGGAGACACTGAGAGTGTAGTCTGTGCTAAAGCTGGGCTGTGGGGTCTATGGGAGTGTAAGATCTGAGAATATCCTTCAGAATTAAATATCTGACTGATAAAACACCTGGTCATGCAACAGTGGGGTGACTTGGTGCTGACAAGTGGTGAAGCAGGGCTGCAGGTGTCTCTGCCTCTCTTCCTCTCTATCTCTCCTCTACTCTCATTTCCCTCTGTCTCTAAACAATATAAATAAATACATATTCTTTAAAAATAGAGACTGAATTGATACAGTATTAGCTCAAATGCTACACATTAGCAAAACAAACAAAAACAAGAAACATCTCTGGCCCCCCCCCCAAAAAAAAACTGGCTTTTCAAATAAGTAATAGTGTTAACATAAACTGACTGGTGTGACCCAAGGTCACAGATGCTCTTTTGCAAAACAGGTTGAAGGATGCTCTCAGGACTTTACAGTGCAGTGAAGGTCAGCTTCTTCACATAGAAACAGAAACAAAGTAAGTCCTACTAGTCCTGGTGGCGACTATGTTTAGTGAAGTCAATAAGGAAGCAAAAGGCAGATGATTTAACTCATGTATGGAATATATTTAACTGAAACACATGAACTGGAATAAAGTATATCAACAACCCTTATCTAGGAGTGTGTGAGAGTCACACTGGTTAATTTGGGAGGGGGGCGTGGAATTTGGTAGAAGGGAGTGGTAAGAAATTATATCCTTGTTATATTATATTTTGTAAATCACCAGTAACAGTAAAAAACAAGCAAAGGCAATGTAAACCATGATAGCATTGGCTTCACCCATGCTCTCTCATTAAGGTAACTGTATGCATCTTTACCGCAAATCACAGCTATTAAGAGAATCCCAGAACAGCAGCCATGTTCATCACTAAAGGGTAACAGGAGCAGCTGTGAGGTCTGTCAGCTGATCTTAGTGTAGTATCTTCATTGAGGTACATATTATAAGTCCACCTCTAAAAATTTTTCTATAGATAAAGCTCAATAAATTTAGTAGGGCCCTCCTCAATCGCTATCGAACAGGCCATGGCCGGTGCGCCGCTATGTTCCATCGCTGGGGAGCCAGAGACGACCCGAACTGCCCCTGCGGCTACAGACAGACTATGACCCACATAGTCAACGACTGCCACCTCTCCAGATTCAAAGGAGGTCTCAAAACTTTACATCAGGCTCAGCCTGACGCTGTTGACTGGCTACGGAAGAAGAGCAAACGCTAGAAGTAGAAGAAGTAGGTTGTTGAAATCATTACATATTTTTCTTTGCAAAAATGCATCATGACTTTTCCAACAACCTAACAGTTTACCTGTTATAATACCTGTTATATTACACATTTTAAACAATATTCAGAGAGGGGCCAGGTGGTGGAACACCTGGTTGAGTGCACATGTCACCATGCATGAGGACCCAGGTTCAAGCCCCCGGTCCCCACCTGAAGGGGGAAAGCTTTGCAAGTGGTGAAGCTAGGCTGAGGGTGTATCTCTGTCTCTCTCCCTCTCTCTGCTTTCTCAATTTCTGGCTGTCTATCCAATAAATAAAAAATAAAAAAAATATACCACTGAGATAAAGGGTCTAAATGTTTCCCCAGACTGCCTTAAGTAGCCGTGAGAATACCTAGTAAATCCCTTTCAGATTCGTTCTAGTATAGAGAAGGCTCCATTTGCTGTCTGTCTGGGCAGCCAGACGTGAGCATTCTGATGAGACTGGACCTCATTTGTTTTAATGTCCTTAGCACACAGTGCATTGCCCGGGCATAGCAGATAATGGGATATGGAATTCTAGTGGTGGGAATTGTGTGGAGTTGTACCCC
Organism: Erinaceus europaeus; assembly: GCF_950295315.1. Classification (NCBI taxonomy): domain Eukaryota; kingdom Metazoa; phylum Chordata; class Mammalia; order Eulipotyphla; family Erinaceidae; genus Erinaceus; species Erinaceus europaeus. The sequence continues at coordinate 209,868,456 of NC_080162.1, read as the reverse complement.
TCTTATCCTATGATTTTGTCAGTGTTTAAAAGACTAATAGTCTTTGCTGGACATGTGGCTAAGTCAGTGAAGTCATGAAACTTGGAAGGAATTCATATTTATGAATCCATTTATTTATTTATTTTACCAAAGCATTTCTCTGTGGAGGCTACAAGCTAAACCCAGTTGAATTTTTCTCACTCCAGGCTATTTCTTCAGGATCCCTTGAGTGGTTACTTGCTGTGACCCCAATAGGAGTTTGGGACTATTAGCATATGAATGCCTTCAACCTGAGGAGGTGATTCAGAGAAGGAAGGTGTAAAGCAGGGGCTTGGAGCACCTCCAGCTCTTTGCTGCTTCATCTTGGTGGAGGTGTGCCAGGTTCCTCCATGGCTGCTTCTCCTGGGAACTGAACACATGTGACTCTGTAGCTGGTAAACTTTTAGACCCCTCTACAGCCACGAGCAACCTTTACCTCAGCTGGTAATTGTTTATCTTATGGGACTAAACTTTTGGTAACTATACTCAGACTTTATGGACGTACAGTACTCTTAACCCTTGCTGATAAGTACTTATTTTGCCTTTTTACCTGTTTAACCCTAATAAACCTTGTGTTGTTTAAACCCCTTCTCAGTTCCCTCTGTGAATCCTTTTATGCACCTCAATGCTCCCCAACCCCCTATTTAAGTTAAATTAGGACAGTTTCCTTCTTCTAGATCCAGCCTTGAAAGTGCTACTAACTAGTTTAGTCTGTGAAATGCAGGACAGGTGGAGTCCTGATCTACCCTGGCCATCTAGTCTATTGGTCAAGCTTGGCTCTGGGGGAGAGACTTGACAGTTTCAACAAGACAAACTTGAGAAAACAAATGAGCATTCTAAGCATGAGATCTGTCTCTAGCCACAGGAACTGCTTAAAAGAATGTTTCATGTTCTAAAATATTACAGAAGGATGACCAGATATCCTTGGTATTGGAAATGTACTGGAAGAGTTTGGTCAAGAACTTGCATAATTACTGATGCATAGGCTGGAAAAAAAAAAAAAAACCTTGATTTTCTGACTCTATTTGTATCTTGCAGCAATCTTAGAGAAAGAGGCCACACTATATTAATGCATAAATCCTAAATAGACTAGTAACCAAAATTTCTCCAAATAGACTGTGATTGCTTACTGCAAAGCCTCTTCTTGGCTTATCCATGGTGAGGGTCTGAGACACGCAGTTAAGCAGTCTGTTTGGCATTTTACTATTCAGCACATATCCAATCAAGCCCCTTGATAGAGTCTGAGATCTACATAATCATGAGGTCCCCAAAGGCTGGCCATTTCACAGACTCCTGTTAAAGATGTCACTCACTAATCAATATTCTTATAACACACCGACTGGATTAGATTTCTCTGTGGAGAACCATGGGACTCTGGAATGATGCACTTCTGTTAATACCACTTTCTTATACATTCCTCCAGTGCTCCTGGAATGAAAACCAAAGACAGATCTCTGTGCTTCTCTTTTCATTTGTACCACAGAGGAAACAGACAACACAGAAACAATGATAACTCAGGCCCTGTGAAGGGTAATGGAGAAGAGAGTTAGCTTCATTCCTTGCTGACCCTTGGTAGATCAACTGTAAAGATCTGTCCATTGGGAGGCTGGGGTGTGGATCCACCTGCCAACACCCATGTCCAGCAGAGAAGCAGTTACAGAAGCCAGAACTCACACCTTCTGCTCCCCACAAAGAATTATGGTCCATTCTCCCAGAGGGATAAAGAATAGGGAAACTTCCCATGGAGGGCATGGGACACAGAGCTCTGGTGGTGGGAACTATGTGGAATTGTACCCCTGTAGCCCCTCAATCTTGTTGGTCACTATTAACTCACTAAAAACAAACAAACAAAAAACAAAAAAAAACCCCTGTATATTGGGGATTATTGTAGATAAATAAATAATGTGAGAACACATTCCTATAAGATTTATAGCTTTAAGGAAAATAACACTAATATATTTCGTTTCCAATCCAAAAAGTGATGTTTTAATTATCTTTCACAGTGGATACTTCAGATGAGAAAAAAGACATAACAAAGAAGGAAAGCCTTTTAGACAACTTGAAGTGTCTCAAAATCTCATTGCATATATAAATTCCTGGGTTGTGCACATATTAATTTGCTTTTTGAAAGAGGTTCTATAATGAGTTGACAAGCTTGTGTGTCCTGGAGGCCACCAGAATGTATGTCTGTTAATTATCTAGTTTAATTATAGCAGCAACACCTGTGCCTTCTTCCTGCCCCACACAGGCGGAGAAATGCAGTTACACAGTAGGTAGGGGATGTTATTGTTACTTAAAAAATGTCTAATGTTTAGATACTAGTTGTTTAAGTTAATTAAAAAATATCACGTAAAGGGCTTAGGTTTTCACAATTTTTGTTTGTGTTTAATTCAATTCTACAACAGTTGTTTCTATGCTATATATTCTAAATGTAGAGGACAAAACTTAAAAATTCTTTGTCCCCTGTTTTGTATAGATTAAGGAGAGTAAGGAAGGTTAAGTGTCTCTTGGTCTAAATGTTATATTTGAGGTGCACATAGTTCTGTGTAGATATGGAGGAAAGAAAAGCTTGTCTGCATTTTCCTGTGAATTATTATTTTATTCTCTCTTCTGCCATCACCTCTCTGGTTGATTTTCTTTTTCTGACAGAAAAAGAGAGACACAAAGACACACACAGAGAGTGACACTATAACACCTATGATTCCCCCGGTGAGGTGGAAGCCAGACTCAGGTCTGCCTTGCACACAGGGCACGGCTGGCACCTCCTCCCCCCAGCTGAGCCACCTCATTTGCAATTTGTAGGATGGTTTTTCCATTCTTTCACTTTGAGTCTGTGTTTGTCTTGTGAGTTAGCTGGGATTCCTGCAGACTACATATGGCTGGGTTGTGTTTTCTGATCCAACTTCCTGCTCTGTGCCTTTTAATAGGTGGATTCAAGTCATTGCCATTTATTTATATTATATAATGGAGACATCTTAATGCTATTGGTGTAGATGTTTAGAGTTTTCTGATGTGTGGAATGTTTATCATGATGATATTATTTATAGAAAATCTTTCAGAGCTCCTTGCAGGGCAGGCTTGGTGATAGTTGATTCCTTCAACTGTTGTTTGTTGGACAAGGTTTTTATGCCTCCACCTATTCTGAATGACAGTCTAGCTGGATACAGTAGTCTTGGTTGAAATCCTTTTTCAAGATAAATATCTTGTCATTCTCTTCTGGCTTTTAGTGTTTGTGTGTAGAAGTCTGCGGCTAATCTTATGGGTTTTCCTCTGTAGGTGACTCTTTGTTTTTCTCTTGCAGCATTCAAGATACTTTCCTTATCCTTATTCCTATTCATTCTTAATATGATGTGTCTTGGTGTCTTTAAGTCTGGGCTAATTCTGTTTGGTACTCTCTGGGCTTCTTGAACCTTTATGTCTTTTATGTTGTCTAGACTAGGGAAGTTCTCAGCTATCATATTGTATAGACTGTTTTCTTCCTCTCCCTCTCTTTCTTCCTCTGGTAAACCTATAATGTGTTTATTACTTCTCTTGAAGTCACCCCATATGTCCCTGTTGTTGTTTTCAGTATCTATTAATCTCCTTTTAAGATCTCTTACTTCTTCCTTAGTTTTCTCTAATTCATCATCGTTCTTGCTAATTCTGTTTTCTGACTAAATCATTCTATTCTCTCTCTCCTCAGTTATTTTCTGTAGCTCATTCATTTTGTTACCCTCTTCTGATACTGTATTAGCTTATTCAGCTTGTTGTGCTCTTAGCTCAGCTATTTCAGCTTTCTGCTCTGTGATTACGTCGAGATAGTTAGTTTTTTTCTTTCAGTGTATCTTTTGCTGTTTCCCCATTTCTGGTGATACTACTTTCAACAGCTTTCCTCCTGAGACTAATACCTCATTTCATGTTTGGATGTTATCTTCATTCTGATGTGCTTCTATATTTGGGGAGCCTTTATCTGGGCTTCTGTCCTCGTTCATTTCTCCAATATTTCTTCTTTTTTAACCATTATATATGGTGTATTATGAAGTCCCTCTCTCAGTACATTTCAGTCAACTAGTCACAGTTGTTTGGATTGACTTGTGTCTCAGTAAGGTAATAAAAGTTCACAATTGTAGAAATTAACAGTTGTTTCAATGTTATCTCAATTCCTAAAGTGAAGCATAGTGGCTTTAAAACCCTCTTATGTTCTTTGTTTTCCCTGAAGGCTATGGGAACCTGAGGGCTTTTTAACTGTAAGGTTTTTTTTTTTTTTTTTTGGCTTAATAAACTCACTCCTGACCAAGAGATAATACAGGGTGGATGTGAAATAGCACAATTATTATGAAAAGAGACCTGTGCACCCCAAGGGTGAGGGTCCAAAGCCCCGGGCCCAATTTCACGCTCTGCCAGCAGTCAGAGCCAAGCCAGACAGCAGTCCCTAGCCCTGTGAGTTTCTAAACAAATCCTGTTTGCCCTTCATGGATTCTGAAGCAGTTATTCACTATGTCTCCCAATTCACCAGGAAAACAATGTGAAAAGGCTCCTACTGTACAACCTCAGCACCAGACCACCAGGAGTGCAGATCTTCTCCTGAGTTTCCTGGTCATTTACCTGCCCCCTGATGTCAGTACAGTGTCTCCCCACTGCTGTTTCATCCCAAAGGGACAGTATCAATGAAGATTCATAGTTGCATTTGGTGAACCTTAGGGGATCCTCTCCTCCTGTCAGCAGTCTTTTGATATAGCTCAGACCAGTGGTGGTGCCTCAGCTGGCAAAGTGATGAACTGTTACCAGTTTCTCTTGAGGAGATACAGACTTTTAGCCCCAGGAATCTCTCCTCAGGCCTCTCACAGTCCACAAGCCATACCTGTGTGCACTCAACCATGACTTGTTGGGTTCCCTAAGTAACCTTAATCTTTTCTTGGTGCATTCTCATGTGATCTTCTTTGTTATTCCTAGTTGACCTGGAGTGTGAAATGCAGCTGCTGCTACTCTGCCAGTTTTTAGTGTTTTAAGCAGGCAATTGTTGCACCTATGCAAGGGCTACTTTAGATTTCTCATACAGTGAGCTTGTGTATTATTTGCTTCTCTGTATAGGACTTATGTGACTTAGCATAAAGTCTTAAAGGTTTATCTATGTCCTTGCAGATGGAAGGATCTCATCTCTATTTTTAAGGCTTAATAATAATTCTGTTTTATGTACACATTATATTTCTCTGGCTCCTCAGCCATTCATCCATTCATGATATTTAATTTGGTTTTCTGTCTAGACTATTGTATATAATGCTGTATTGCACACGGGTATACAAATCTCTTTGGGAATCTAATTTCAGCTCCTCTGAGTACACACTCAAAGTGAGTTTGTTATTTTATATGGTAGTTTATTTTCAAATGTAGGAAATCTTCAAAGTGTTTTTTTTTAGCATATCTGATTCAACTTACATTTGAATCTATAATATTCACTTCTGTATTCGTGTATTTATCATCAGGTTCATCTCTGGGGTTTGGTGCATGCATGGTGACTCCACTGCTCTTAGTCGTCATTTTTTTCTTTCTTTTTCTGATAGAGATGGAGAGAAAGGGAGCCAGGTGGGCACATCTGGTTAAGTGCAAACACTACAGTTCACAAGGACCCATGGCCAAATCCCTGGTCTCCTGCAGGGAGAAAACTTCACAAGTGGTGGAGTAGTGCTGCAGGTGTGTCTCTGTCTCTCTCCTTCTCTCTTGCTTTTAAATTTTATTTATTTACAATTATAAGCACAGGAAAAAGGGGTGGGGACAAACATCACACTGGTGCATGTAACTGATCAAACTCAGGACCTCATGCTTGAGAATCCAATGTTTTATCCACTGTGCCTCCTGGACCAAACTCCTTCCCTATCTCCTCTTTCCTCTCAATTTCTCTATGTCTCTATCAAATGATAAATAAATTTAATTTAATTTAAAAATAATTAGAGATACTTGCAAAACTGCTCCACTGCTTGTAAAGTCCCAGGGATTTGTACCTGTATCCTTGTGTACCACCACCTGGCCCACATCCATATGTTTACTGAGCTACATGTAAGTAATAAAGGCATGGGATGCTAACTAAAGAACTAATTCGATCTACAATAGTAACTGGTAGATTAGTATTCACATTCATATAATTTGGCTCTAGGGCCACATAATCTTATTCACTTAATCATCATGTAGAGTTGAAAACTAAGAGTGAGTCTATAAACATCTTAAATTGGGAATCAGGCTGTAACGCAGTGGGTTAAGCACAGGTAGCAAAAAGCACAAGGACCGGCATAAGGATCCCGGTTCGAACCCCGGCTCCCCACCTGCAGGGGAGTTGCTTCACAGGCGGTGAAGCAGGTCTGCAGGTGTCTATCTTTCTCTCCTCCTCTCTGTCTTCCCCTCCTCTCTCCATTTCTCTCTGTCCTATCCAACAACGACAACAACAATAATAACTACAACAATAAAACAACAAGGGCAACAAAAGGGAATAAATAAATAAAATAAATATAAAAAATTAAAAATAAATAAAAACCATCTTAAATCAGAAAAAATGGGGAAAAAGTCCCACAGGAACACTGAGCATAGATACAAAAAGGATAAAAGATAATAATAGGGTAAAGTTTGTGTGTGTGGGGGGTGTCAATTAATTTTGTCTGTAAGTTTCATGAAAAACTGTAAATGTGATATTTGACAGTATACAAAAAAGCATTGGGAGACCAGGCAGTGGCGCACTTGTTTAAGTGCTCACATTACAGTGTGCAAAGACCCAGGTTCAAACCTCTGGTTCCTGTCTGCAAGGGGACAGCTTCACAAATGGTGAAACCAATGTCTCTCTGTCTCTCTCTCTATCTATCTCCTCCTCTCCTCTCTATTTCTGTCTATATTCAGTAATAAATAAACAAAGATTAACAAGCATTTCAAGAAATGTGACCTTTCTAAACAGTCAGGAAAGAACATTGTTTTTGCACTTTTGAAAGTTATTCCTCCTATGAGACAAAAGTAGGACTATAGAACAGTTCAGGCTAGAATTTACTGGAGTATACTTCCTACAGCAACCCAGATTCCCACTCCTTTTGTCCTTGCCTCTTTGTTCCAAAGTCTACACTCTACTGATAACTCATTACTATAATACAAACTGATTAGTTGGCATAGGAAAGAGAAAATCATTTTAGTTTTAAATCTTAGTCACTGTTTTTGACAGTTATTATCTAGGAAGATGACATCTCAGTTGAATTATCTGCTTTGACACCTAACTCACTAGTTTAGATATTTTAATTACTGGGATGCCATCAGAATGCATGAACAGAATCATAAGTTTTTCCAACTCCAGAGCACTCATGCCATTTTTGTGCTTCTGGATGTTGTGATGACCCATGTACTTGTCCCTATACGGTGCCTCAGTGACATGGTTCTCTTAATTCTCCTGTGGTCATTTTATTAACTCCAGTAATTTTTTAGTCTGAAAATTAGTGATTTTGACTCCCAATACCATTTTCATGATTGTTAGCTGTTGTGTTGTTAGTTGTTGTGTTGATTGTTAGCTGTTGTGTTCCTCTGTCTCTTTTTTCACAGGTCTCTAGATTTTCAGCTTTTAACCTTGTTTAAATGAAAGTAAGGATTTTTTTGCCTTTTACAAATTCCAAGTACAGAGCTTTGATAAATTCTTTTGTAAAGTCACTAGTTTCTCTAATGTGAAAAAAGTTGACAAATGAAGCTGGTTTAGAATCAGGCCTGCACCAGAGGACCAGTTTCCTAGGAGTCCATGTGGTGTGCTGCGTCCTGACTCAGAGGACTGTGTCTTTGGCCTTTTGGCCTAGTGCTCCAGAGATCCTGACTCAGTAGTGTTACGGACATGACCCTTCTCCTCCTTTCTATTTTTCACTAGACTTTGACTAGTATGTCACTCATCCTGATTTTTACAAACTTGTATGGTTACAACTTGGGTTTTGCTTCTTAGCTTTTCTGAACCTCAGTTTCATTATTTGTGACTTGGATGTTCTGTGGCTGGGCATAGCTGTAAGTGCTGCTTTAAGAACAGAATAAATAAGCTATAATAGCAAACTGGCTAATGAGATTTTTACGTAATCAAGGTCCTAAAATATCAGGTAGGAGTTTTTGTGTGAGTAGAAGCTAGGAAATTTATTTTAGATACGTTGCAAGGGGCCCATGACTTCAGTAAGTTTTACCTGAGCCTGACAGCTAACATGCAGGTGGATTAAAAGTATTGATTTTGATAAGATATTAAAGCAACTAAACTCTTAGGAACAAAAAATAAGACAGGTGGTTTGCCAGATGTGTGTGTGTGGGTGGTTGGTACTTAGTGGTTTTAGAGATTCTATTTTGTAAGATGAAAAGATCCTACAGAGATGTTGAACTGCAATGTGGTTGTTATCAGCACTACTGCACATTTAAGCTGCCTCACATAGTGAATGTTGTGCTCTATGCATACTCTGATGAAATTTAAGGGAAGTTTTTAATTTAAAGATAGCACTATTTATTTAGAGGGTACAGTAATCCTTGGCTGGAAAGAATCTTAGAAGTAGAATTTTTCTGGATACTTGAAAGAATGGTGTACTTTCTCCTCTGTCCATGGTTAAATACATCACCCTTTCCATGAGACTAAGGATTTCTAATTACTCCTAGGTGATTATTTAGTTTTTTATTATATTTATGTATTTATTGCAAAGAGACAGGCAGAAATCAAAAGGAAGGAGGAGGTAGAAACAATCAGAGAAACTCCTGAAGACTTGCAAAGCTTTCCTCCTGTAGGTGGGGAGCAGAGGGCTTGAACCTGAGTCCTTGCACATTCTAACATGTGCACTCAACCAGATATGTAGTCATCTGGGCCCCAAGATGTTTATTTAAGGTGCTAGTACCTAGGTCCAAATCTGAGATTCTAATTTGGGTTGTGATATGACCTGAATGATAGAATTGTTGAAAATTCCTCTGATGGTTTGAACTGCAGTTTGTCAGGAAATAGTGAGGATGTGGTTGAACTTGGCAGGGCTTGACTTGAGGGGACACCCATCCTCTCCTTTTATCAGACTTATTATCTACATAATCATTGTTTTGCCTAAAAGATCCCCACCTATTCCATTCCTTTGATTTATCTTCTTTCTACCCTCAAGACCCTCCCTGCTTGCAGGGTAGTATTATTAATCCCACCAGTTAAAACCCTCGAAACAGTTGCTAAGGAAGTTCCTACCTTTCCAGCCCCTTTTGCCTTTCTCTGCCCCTTTCCTAGACATTTCCATTTCCAACTTGCCACTTCTGGGTCTGCCCTTTAAAAGCCTTGACTCTGATCAATAAAGAATCAAATTGTCTCGCCACCTCAAGTCTGTTCCTGAGTCATCTCCCTCACATTTCTGAGTGAGTAGCAGCCCAGGCTTTCTCTGGTCGAGTTTACTCCAACCCAGAGAGTATATGCCTGGAAAGAGGCACCCCATGCTAGCCCGGCAGGAGTGGGGTCTGTAGAGCAGCCTTGGAATGACTGACTCATAGACTTCCAGAGGTGTGGCTATGGCATAGCAGAAGCTGTGTTTGTTTCCTAAATCAGCTGGGAAAAGCAGCAAAAATCACCTGAAAACTCAACAAGATAGGACCAGGCTCTCTTGCTTTACATCTTAATGCTTTTTAACCACCAAGTCGCAGATGATGCCATGACACCATCCTGACCTCCCTGGGCAGATGACCTCACCATGTGTCCTGGAGCCCCACCTCCCCAGAGCTCTGCCCCACTAGGGAAAGATAGAAACAGGCTGGATGGATGAACGCACCTGCCAACACCCATGTCCAGCAGAGAAGCAATTACAGAAGCCAGATCTCCTACCTTCTGCTCCCCAGAAAGACCTTTGCTCCACAAAGGAGCTGAAGAAGAGACTCCTGGGACTGAAAGACTGTGATTAACAATGGATAGTGCCAGTCCAGAACTCTCTCAGCTGAGACACACCCCTTCTGGGTTGAGTTTTAGCAACAAAAACAGTCAATAAAAAGGGGGGGTCACCTAAGTCTCACTAATTTACATCTGTGGATTCTCTATTCTCCATTGTTGTTGCCCCTCAGAGGCTGGAACAGCAACAGGGAAGCCCTCTATTGACACCAAGGCCACAGAACTGGCCAGGTGGCCCAGGAGAGCATCTGCCTTCCCAGTGATCTGGAGCTGTAGCTATAGAGGAGACTTTTCACATCACTCTTGTGAAAAATTAGGAAAAACAACAAAAAATCATCTCAAAAATCACCAAGTACAAGCAGGATTTATCTAGAAACTCACTAAGCCACACAGCACTGCTTGGCTCTGGCTGGCTGTGGAGCAGATGATTGGGCCTAGGACGCTATAGGCATGAGAGTCTCTTGGCATGAGCCCTGTGCTACCTATCCTCTGCCCAGTCTTACCTCTTGGCCATTCATGACTGACTAAGCTAAAGCAACCTATGAAGAGTTAAGAAGAGCCCTCAGGTTTCCATAGCCCACAGGGCAGATAAACAGCAGGCAAACCCCAGCAACAGAACAATGGTTTAACAACCACTGTACTTCACCTCAGGGACTGAGATAAAACAACAGCAGCTGCTAAATGTACAACTGTGAGTTCTTTTTTATTCATTCCCTTTTGTTGTCCTTGTTTTATTATTGTAGTTATTATTGATGTTCGTCATTATTGGATAGGACAGAGAGAAATGGAGAGAGGAGGGAAAGACAAAGAGGGGGAGAGAAAGATAGACACCTACAGACCTGCTTCACCGCCTGTGAAGCGACTCCCTTGCAGGTGGGGAGCCGGGGAACTGTGAGTTCTTAAATACCTTACTTTGACACAGGTCAGTCCAGCCACATGTGATGAGTGGACTGAAAAGCTATCAGGGAGGGACCCTTTGAGACTGCAGAGGCTGCAATCTGTGTGAGAAACCACTGTCTGATGCTCCAGTCACCCACTCCTCTCTTCAGAGAGAACAGGGGAGACCTCACCTCCCATCCCTCAAAAGCAACTGTGTCATCACTGGACTAACAGCTGCATTCACTCCTGAAACCCACCAACAGCCAAAGGCAGCCAGCTTCAGAGACCCAGGAGCTAGCCCACCACCAACCACCTCACACCAGATACAAATACCAACACCCAGCAGGTTTGTGTGAATTTCACAACACACCACATATAATGGTCAAAACAAAAAGAAACATTAGAAAAATGAACCAGGACAAAAGCCCAGGAATTAGGAACTTGTAAATGATAAGTACCCTTTCATTGGAGATGTGCAAAATACATAATCTCCTTGATCTTTTCTCTTCTTCATTGGTTTTACGTGATTCTGGTTACCTTTACCCCATCCCACCGACTTCTAAATACGGCAGTATGATCATGTCTAACATCTTCAGATAAAGCATGTTGATGAGAACTCATCTGAGCAGGAAGATTCTTCTGACCCATGGATTGTGTGACATCTTCTATGAAGAAGTGCTTCATGGCCTTCTCTCTTTCTGTCTGGATAGCAGTGGCAGGTTTAGTGCGTCACGAGCCGGGTTCTGCACGTGGCCACTCTCATACTGAGGCTGGTGGGACAGTGCTGGCTTCATCTGTGTGGGCATAGAGCTCCGTGTTTCTTCCAAACCCCCAGAGCCTGTCAAACCTCACAGCTTTTTTTCTTTTAAAGAAGCTCAGGAGCCTAAAATCAAACTGTTGAACTGTAGCAAAATTCTGTTCTTTTGCTTACACATTGTTTGACAGGCTATGAATAATTCAGAAGACCAAAGGAGTTCCATTGAGTTCACATTTATGTGAGAGATTAGGCCTTGCCAGGACTGATTTTCTTGGATCTCTTGAAATATATCATCCCAGAGGACTGTGCGATCAGAAATAAGCAGCACGGGAGACTGTAGGTTTGCTACTGTGTGAGCAATAAAGCTTCTCACTGTTCATTAAATCGCTATGAGCAGCACTGCTTCCTTATAGGCAGGACACCAAAGGAGCAGAAGTAAATACATTCACATTGTATATATATTTAAATTTCAGAGGATACCTTCATAGTCATGCATTCATATTCTGTAATCTACTCACAGTTATTCTGGGTTTCTGAATGTTTCTAGAATAGCTGGATAGGAAGACATGTTTAATCAGTGATTTCTACAAAAGCAGTCCCTTCATTTTAATACACATTCTCAGGACACTATAAATAATACTGAAATAACATTCAGTCATGGTAGCAACAGATTTTGTGAAAGATCATCATGGAAACACTAAACAGGGGACATGTGGTGGCACACCCAGCTGAGATCACATTACAGTGCTCAAGGACCCAGGTTCAAGCCCCCGATTCCCACCTGCAGGGGGAAAGCTTCTTGAGCAATGAAGCAGGACTACAGGTGTCTCTCTGTTTCTCTCCCTCTCCATCTCCCTCCCCCTTCTGGTGGCAGAAAATGTTTCAGTGAGAAGTTTTAAAAGGTAAATCCATAAGTTCTAGCCCAGAGGTGGTAATTCTAATGAAACATGTAAAAATATGAGAAACAACTACATGACAGTTTTACCCAGATGAGTAATAGATAACTAAAGCAAATAAACTTGCAAGAAATAAATAGTAATGAAGCTTAGAAACCAGGCTGTCTTCTACACTTTGTGAAGACTGTGCTGTCCTCAGATGTGAGGGGAACACACGGAGTTTGGTGATGGGTGTGCTGAGTTGTTCACACACATCCATGAGGATGACACTGTCCCTTTGAAATCCTACAATTGTGTAAACTGGTGTTAAATCACTAGAAATAAAAAATTTATTAAAATAGTGGAGGTAGATAGCTTAATGGTTATGCAAAGAAACTCTTATATATGAGGCTCCAAAGTCCCAGGTTCAGTCCCCTGCACCACCATCAGCCAGAAATTAGCCACAGCTGAGAAGAGCTCTGGTAAAAATAAGAAAAATAAAAGGGTGTGGGGTGGGGATGGATAGTGTTATGGTCATGCAAAGACTTTCATGCCTGAGGCTCTGAAGTCTCAGTTTCAATTCCCTGCACCACCACATAAGCCACAGCTGAACAGTGCTCTGGTAAAAATAATAATAATAAATTTAAAAAACAATGAAAACGGCAAAAATTGAGGGAATTTGATTAAAGTATGCACATTATTTAGTAATATCTTTTTATTCAGGCTGATGATTCATAAATAGTGTATGGGGGAAGCGATGCATATAGAAAACTCCCTGGAGAGATTGCTCTTGCCACCAGAACGAACAAGGACTGTTAGTTTTTCTCAGACAGAACTAAGAGACTGAGCAGATGCTCACTGAGAGATAGTGGACAAGCCCAGCAGCCCCCAGGTGTCAGCAGGGAAGAAGCAGCCTTGTCCCCCAGGGTGCTGCGGGGGAGTCTTGGGCCTTGTGTCTGACAGGAGGGACTCGGCTTAGCCTGGGGCTCTCTTTGTACAGGAGACATGGACTCAGGGGTTCCCTCTGTGGCCTTCAGCTACATCCTCATCCGGAAATCTCTATGCAGGAAAGAAAGAAAAAGAAAAAAGCAATGTGACCTTCTGAAACAGCCAGGAAAAAAGTGACTGACTGAGTCCGCTGGGGCGTCTGAGAACAGCTAGTTAATCATGAGCCAGCACTGCCTGCCCTCAAGGCCCAGGGTCAGGAGCAAAGCAGAGACCTGGCCCTGGCTCTTCTGTTCCCCGCTGGGGGCACTTTGTGGCATAGCTGGCCACATGAGTCAGAGCAGTGTGTGCAGGAGCTGGGCAGCACACACCTAGGGCGCCACGTCACCCTGCTCCTGGGTTCAATGCCCAGCCCCGTGTGGAGGTTCCGGAAGCGTCACAGTGGTGAAGTAATGCTGCCCATATCTCTCCCCCTCTTCTTTCCCTTCCCAATTTCACTCTGTCCTCAAATCAAAAGGGAACAAGAGGCCACCAGGAGAGGGGGATCCTCATGGAGGCACCAAGCATCAGCAACAACACCTCTTTCTATTAGTGTTGTTTTCGACGGGTTATGTTGTTTTCGCTGGGCTGGCTTCACAGGCGGGTAACAGACGACCAGGGACTCATGGTTGAGCTGTAGGCAGTATCTCTTTATTCATGCAGGACGCAGCGCAATCTAAGCTGAGCTGAGCTAAACTAAAGGTGCTGTAAAACTCACAATGCTGTCTTTATATATACTTGCGAAGTAGGGTGGAAACAGGATGTGACATAGAGAGGGTGGAGAGAAAAGTGACTGGTGAAAATCAGAGTGTGACAAAGAGGGGGCAGATTAGGCGAGAATCCTATCACTGAACCACAGATGCCCTGGAGGGAGGGTGGAATTGTTAACAGTGGTTATGTAAATAGAATAGTGTTAAGCAGGGGGGATTTAAACCAAATGAAACAGAAGGAGTCTCATGCATACCAACAATTCCCCCTTTCTTTTTAACTAATGGCCATTGTGGGGTGAACAGAAACGTATATCGTACAGGCGTTTTCAAAAGAACTGGCATAAGACATGGAAAACAAAATAGGCGAGCAGCAATAACCAGTGTGATGCCAAGGGGAATGTTTCTTGCCTCAAAGGGCAAGGCCTAGCAGGCGAAAGGGCATTTCTTGCCTCTGGGAGTGCTTTATGCCTCTGGGGGCATCTCTTGCCTCAAAGGGCGTTTCCTACCTCTGTGGGAATCTCTTGCCTCAAAGGGCGTTTCCTGCCTCTGTGGGCATCTCTTGCCTCTTGGGGCGCTTCATGCCTCTGTGGGCATAACCTAATAAGGAGGGGGAGTTTTCTGCCTCTGGGGAAGAGCCTGCAGGCGAGGGGACATGGTCTATAAAGTCTCAAGGCAATTGGCTGAAGTTAGTCTTTGAGAAACACAGCAGCGTGTACCAGTAAGTCTGATGGAGGTGTCAATCCAAAGTAGCTGACCACAGAAGAAAAATGCCAGAGGATGAAACGCTGCACGTCTGTCTCGATGGGGAATGTCGGCCACCAGAATTCTGCTTTTCTGTAGAGAGTGATCTTTGGAGTCTGTGAATCTGTTTCTTCAGGTTGTGCCAGGTCTCATCATTGGTTTCTGGGGGTGTGTTTTAGTCATTCCATCTTGTGGGCAATGTCAGAGAACAGGATCCAAATGGATTTCCAGGAATTCCATTTGAGTAGATGCTTTTTCATGTGAAGACTTTGACAGCTGAAATTCACTTACTTGTCAAACAAAACTTGTAGCAGATTAGAAGTTTACTATAATTGATAACTCCATTAAAATTGGAAGTCCTTTCTTGTATGATTTTAAGGTTGTTTAAACAGTTTAAACTCAATAAAATGTGGAAAGGTAAACAGAAGAACCACGGTTAAAAGCCTCAGGCATGGGAACAATTAACATAATCATTGCACTATCTGCCCCACCCATAACTCATACGGTTTCCAGGATTAAACATTTCAGATTTATGCCAAGACTTAAAAAAAAGAAATCAAAGGAGGAAAAAACATTTTTTGGATTGTTTCTGGATGTCTCTAGAAATCATGGCTGCATCCAGCATTTTTTTTAAGTCAATGTCAAACAAAAATTCAGTCATTCAAATCATTCTCTTATGAAACGCAACTTGAACCAGATTATCAAGATCTCACCATGTAGGATTAAGAGTCCCTAGAGGGCGTCCTAGTCCAAAAAGCTCCTCGAAATTCCATTTAGGGTGTTTCTGACTGTTCCTGCTGGATTGCTTCAGGCACCCATTTTTAAAAGCGTCTTCCCATTGAAGAAAGAATCCAATCAGGAGAGTAGAACTAACCACGTGTCTCCATACTTGGGAACTGCCAGGGTACTCGAGAATGTTCTTCAAATTAGAGTAGTCCTTCTCCATGGGAAACATTTGAGAAGAAGTCCAGAAAGTTCCAGGGGAAATCCCCATGCATATCCCAAGGTCAACGATCACAGTCATAAAGAACCAAACTGTGGCCCAGAGCAAAATGTAGTCCTTTTCCTCAGGAAACATGGGAGAGGGAATCCAGAAAGTCCAAGGAGAAATCTCAGTGCATCTCCCAAGCTCTATGATCCTGGTCATAAGAAACCAAAGTTCCCGGTCAGGGAACCGAAGTGTGGCCCAGAGTAAAATGTTCCAGAGACAGACTAACTGTCTCATGATGAAACAGTAGAGGCTTTGGCAAACCTCTTCATAAGTAGAAAGGCAACCCATGGTGGATGGGTAGCCAAGTTTACTTATCTGGATGATGGGTGGGTAGGGTCCCACGTTGATGCCGGTCCATGTTTCAGGGCTTATTTCAGTCCCTGTTCAGGCGCTGTATGTTGTTTTCAACGGGTTATGTTGTTTTCGCCGGGCTGGCTTCACAGGCGGGTAACAGACGACCAGGGACTCATGGTTGAGCTGTAGGCAGTATCTCTTTATTCATGCAGGACGCAGCGCAATCTAAGCCGAGCTGAGCTAAACTAAAGGTACTGTAAAACTCACAATGCTGTCTTTATATATCTTGTGAAGTAGGGTGGAAACAGGATGTGACATAGAGAGGGTGGAGAGAAAAGTGACTGGTGAAAATCAGAGTGTGACAAAGAGGGGGCAGATTAGGCGAGAATCCTATCACTGAACCACAAATGCCCTGGAGGGAGGGTGGAATTGTTAACAGTGGTTATGTAAATAGAATGAAGTGGTTATGTAAATAGAATAGTGTTAAGCAGGGGGGGATTTAAACCAAATGAAACAGAAGGGGTCTCATGCATACCAACATATTAGTAATAATAACATTTCTAAAAATAAAAAATAAGGGCATGGAAATTAGTAATAAAGTAAATCTATACATATTATTTATTAGACAACCCAAAATAATTCACATACTGACACACACACCAATACACATGCAAACACTTACACATTCACACTAATAAAATCACTCACACTAACACACACTCACACACACCCACTCACAGACACACTAACACACACACACTCACACACATACACTCACAAACACACTCACACATACTCTCTCACACACACAAACACACATTCATCACACAATCCACTCACACACACTCATACACATTCACACACTCACTGACACACACTTTCACACACACACTCTCACACACATACACACTCACAGACACAGACACTCATACACAATCACACACACTCACTGACACACACTTTCACACACACACTCACACATACACACACTCACACACACACTTACACCCATGCACACACACACTCACTAACACACACACTCATACACATTCACACACACTCATTGACACACATTTTCACACACACACTCACACATACACACTCACACACACACTCACACCCATACACACACACTCACTAACACACACACTCACACACACTCATACACATTCACACACACTCATTGACACACTCATACACATTCACACACACTCACTGACACACATTTTCATACACACACTCACACATATACACACTCACACACACTCACACCCATGCACACACACACTCACTAACACACACTCACACACACTCATACACATTCACACACACTCACTGACACACACACACTCACACACACACTCACATACACTCACACACACACTCACATACACACTCACAGACACAGACACACTCATACATACACACACACTCACACATACACACACTCACTAACACACACACTCACACACACACACTCATACACATTCACAACACTCACTGACACTTTCACACACACACTCACATACACTCACATACACATAGACATGGACACTCATACACATCCACACACACTGACACACACTTTCACACACACACTTTCACACACACACTTTCACACACACACACACACACACACACACACACACACACACACACACACACACACACACAATCATAACTACACCAAGACAGAGAACTTACTGTGTGGTGTGAACCTCACAGCCTGGGTTCTGAGCCCATCACCCCCAGAAGACACCATGGCGGGAGAGAAGCTTGGCCTCTGCCACATTCTGTCCCCACCCTCTGCATGCAAAGCCGCCTGCAGCATGAGGCTGCCCTGCCACCACCACACAGCAGTTAACCACCAGTGAGAGCTGCTGAGCAAACAACACACCGGTAACAGTACAGCATCACTGCAGAACCATGAGGTAGGGCACATGTGCACACATGCCCAGAAGCCAGGGGAAATACATATACATACTCTAAAGTAAAAGCACACAGCAGCCTACAGTGGCTCAATAAGGGCAGCAATCAAATAGAACTGTATAAAAAAAGACACCATAATGACTCAATAAAATAGTTTCTATTTACACCCAGATGCTCCTTTCATCACATCCCTCAATCACTGTAAGACTAACCCTTGTCAGGTAAAGTAAGGACTACAAAACCTGGATAAGGGCAAGATCCTGGCACACATCTGTGATGGCTATTTTGGTCACTATCAGACCACCCCATCATCCAGGAATTTACTCAGGGAATCTTGGGATTCCCACACAGACATGATGGGCCTAGACCTCTAACAGATCCCTCTCTCCATCATTGATGGTCATCTCCATCAAGAACACATAGTGGTTCCTCTTGTGGGCCCCTACAGGACCTGGCCCTTAATGTGGATCAACAATAGTAGTGATTTTCCCACTCTCAAAAGGGAGGTTGGGTCAACATACTCTGCCACCTGAAGAAGATGGGTCCTATAGTGACTGGAGCCTGGAATTTTCCTAGCCATGAACACAGAATATGAGCTCAGACCTACAGGAATGCAGAGGGTATGCAGGACACTGTGCTGAATATGGGCCTCAGATCAGATGGATGGGGTTTACAGTTAATGATATTTATATACTTTTTCCATTTTGGGGAGCTACTCTCTTTCCTGATCCCACTTCCTAGTCTCATTCCCAACTCTGACGCCATCTCCCCATGCAATAGTTTTAGCCCATCAGCATGTTAGCTGTCGGGATCAAGCAAGAATTAGTAAAGTCATAGGACCCTTGGAATATACCTAAAATGAACTTCCTAACTTTTCCCAAAATGAAGACCCCAAATCTCACCTGCTATATTCTTATCTTTAGGTTACTGATTATAAAACAATTTGTCCTGATTTATATCATAATGCTTTTCAGCCACCAATGGAACCCTACCTCCCCATAGCCCTGCCTCACTAGGGAAAGACAGAAACAGGTGAGGGGTATGGATCAACATACCAACGCCCATGTCTGGTGGAGAAGCAATTACAGAAGCCAGACTTCCCACTTTCTGCACCCCATAATGACCCTGGGTCCATACTCCCAGAGGAATAAAGAATAAGGAAGTGGGGCTGGGTGGTGGCACACCTGGTTGAGTGCACATGTTACAGTGCACAAAGACCCAGGTTTGAGCCTCCATTCCCTACTTTCAGGGGGAAAGTTTTGCAAGTGGTGAAGCAGGACTACAGGTGTCTCTCTGTCTCCCTTTCTATCTCCCCCACCCCTCTTAATTTCTGACTGTCTTTATCCAACAGATAAAGAAAATTAAAAAGAAATTTAAAAAAAATAATAGGGAAGTTTGAGGACTTCCTGGAGGCATGGTTTATGGAATATCCATGATCAGATCAGCACTCTTCCCAAAACAACAATTAAACACAACAAGAGACTGAATTGAACACATAATCGACAGCCTAAAGGTCTACATTCTCAGGTGGGTGTTTGCACAGAGTTGGAGCAATAAGGGGCACAGGCTGAAAGACCACCATAGTCAAATAAGAGCTCCAGGTGGGTGGCATGGCACTGAGCTGTGCCATTTTGACAGTGAGTGCAATTATCAGACCCAGAAGAGAAAAAGTAGCTTAAAGTCTCTCAATCTCTGACTCAGGTTTTTTTTTAGCCTGAATTTAAGGCAAAGACATAACAAAAAAGATAGCTTTTGTGACCACAAGAAAGCCCCAAACACCCCCTCCACCCACCCACCACAGCAAGGATTATACAAATAAGAGAAACCTAGAGACCACAACAGCTGGCCTGCTGGCCAACAGTAACCAACACCATAAATGCATAAACAAAGTAAAAAAAAAAGTGTCACAACAAGCCAATAGAAGCAAAGCAGAGGAAATATAAGAAATTCCAGATGCTGAGAGACTATCAGAGACAGATTATAGAAAGCTTATTATGGGAACTCTCCTAGAACTTAGGCAAGAATTGAAAGAGCATTTTACTTTGGAATTAAGCCACACAAAAGAGAAGCTCAGAACAGAATTTGATAATGAGCTACAAAGCTTGAAAGAAGAACAAACAGAGTTCACTAAGCAGTTAGAAAACATGAAAGAAAAAATTCAAACAGAACTGCAAGGACTGAAAGACACCTTTAGTACAGTTCAAACTCAGGCAGAAGATTTAGAAAGTAGATTCACACATGCATAAGGAAGAATTTCCAGTCTAGAATACACAACTAGTCCACTCTTTCAGTTCAAAAATGAGGGAGAGGAAAGGTTTAGAAAAGATGGAGTTATTCTCTGAAATTTCAGATGGCAAAAATGGTCGAATATAAGAGTGAAAGGAATATCTGAGGATGAACACTGGGTTAGACCAGACGCAGTTTTCAGAGAAACTTTAGCTGAAAATTTCCCTCACCTACGTAATCCTCAGAACATACTTATTCAAGAGGCAATCACCCAGGTTTGTAAATCCAAAATGAACAACACCAAGGCACATTATTGTGAAAGTACCAAAACTCAATGACAAGGAAAACATTTTCAGGCTGCTGGGGAAAGGAAAGAAGTTACTAGAAGGAACTATCATTTTTATTATATTTCTCTTCAGAAACCCTAGAAGCAAGGAGAGACTGGAATGACATCTGCAAGGTACTAAACAAGAGGGAATTAAAAGACAAAGAAACCCTATCAAATGTTTATTAATCAATATCAACTTGAAGAAGACTTTTCTAGATACACAATGCTAGTTATCACACACATGGTAACCACAGAACAAAACAGGGAACAGAGATTTACAGAAAGCACAAGAAAAATCAGTGAGGAATTCACAATAGAAACTCATCCACACAAAAGGTCAGATAGAAACAATGATTGTCCAACAATTTGGCTTTGTATTTTAACTCTCTTTTCAGACACCAGGTTCCAAATGCCAGCATGATGCCCACCAGACTTCCCTGGACAGACAACCCCCCAGTGTGTCCTGGAGCTCTGCTTCCCCAGAGCCCTGCGCCACTAGGGAAAGAGAGAGGCAGACTGGGAATATGGATCCACCTGTCTGTTGTTTTCGATGGGCTGGCTTCACGGGAGGGTAACAGATGACCAGGGACTCATGGCTGGGTTGTACGCAGTATCTCTTTATTCATGCAGGACGCAGCACAATCTATACCAAGCTAAGCTAAACTAACAACTAACTAAAATGAACAATGTTGTCTTTATATATACTTCCCAAGTAGGGTGTGAACAGGATGTGATGCAGAGAGGGTGGAGAGAAAAGTGACTGGTGAAAATCAGGGTGTGACAAGGAGAGGATCAGGGTGTGACAAGGAGAGGGGGTGGAGCAGGTGAGAATTCTACCACTAAACCACCAATGCCCTGGAGGGAAGGTGGTGCTTTATGTAAATATAAATGTGATTTATGTAAATAGACAGCAATGGTTATGTAAATAGAATGCAGTGTTAAGCAGGGGGGATTTAAACCAAATGAAACAGAAGGGGTTTTTAAAAGCAGAATTAGAAGATACCAATAATTCCACCTTTCTTTTTAACTAATGGCCATAGTATCAGGATTGCAGGACACTTTGTGAGGCAGGGAGACTGATAAGAGGCACAC
Source organism: Erinaceus europaeus (assembly GCF_950295315.1). Taxonomy (NCBI): domain Eukaryota; kingdom Metazoa; phylum Chordata; class Mammalia; order Eulipotyphla; family Erinaceidae; genus Erinaceus; species Erinaceus europaeus. Next base: position 209,846,770 of record NC_080162.1, on the reverse strand, counting down.
CTTTTTGGGGTTCTACTGTCCCTCCTTGCTCAACCTCTCCGTGGAGAGAGAGACTAACAGGATTGACACACCCCTCAAGCTCAAGCCCTTCCAAGCTCAACCACATCCTCACAATTCCCCAACATCTCTATTTTACTTTATGGCCATATATAACTGGGTCAATGTCTGTAAAAGGCTTCATCATTGTCAGGGGAATAGCAGTGTAGGGGTGAATAGAAACCTATATCATACAGGCATTTTCAAAAGAACTGGCATAAGACATGGAAAACAAAATAGGCGAGCAGCAATAACCAGTGTGATGCCAAGGGGAGGCTTGAGGGGGTATTTTCTGCCTCAAAGGGGAAGGCCTAGCAGGCAAAAGGGCATTTCTTGCCTCTGGGGGTATCAATTGCCTCTGGGGACGCTTCATGCCTCTGTGGGTATCTCTTGCCTCAAAGGGCATTTCCTGCCTCTGTAGGCATAACCTAATAAGGAGGGAGAGTTTTCTAACTCTGGGGACAGAGCCTGAAGGTGATGGGACATGGTCTATAAAGTCTCAAGGCAATTGGCTGAAGTTGGTCTTTGAGAAACACAGCAGCGTGTACCAGTAAGTCCGATGTAAGTGTCTGCTTTTTTGTAGAGAGTGATCTTTGGAATCTGTGAATCTGTTTCTTTAGGTCGTGCCAGGTCACATCACCTGTCAACGCCCTTGTTCAGCAGGGAAGCAGTTACAGAAGCCAGACTTTCCACCTTCTGCACCCCACAATGACCCTGGGTCCATACTCCCAGAGGGATAGAGCATAGGAAAGCTATCAGGAGAGGGGAGGGGATACGAAGATTTAGTGGTGGGGATTGTGTGGAGTTGTACCCCTCTTACCCTGTGGTTTTGTTAATGTCTCTCTCTCTCTCTCTTTTTAATAATAAAAAAGAAACAAATGGGCAAATATTCAATAATTTAAAATCAACTCAAAACAAAGATCAGAAAGGACACAAGTAAATCACTTATATCAATAATTACCCTAATATGAATGGCCTAAATTAATCTGTCAAAAACTCATAGTAGTTAGATAGATTAAGAACAGGATCCATCCATTATATGACTTCAGGAAGCACACATCCAAAGTAAAGACAAACAGAAGCTGAATATAAGATGCTGGAGCAAGATGTTCCAAACTAATAACTCACACAAAAAAACGCAGGGACAGTTATTCTGTTCTCTGATAAAATAGACTTTTAGGCAAAGAAAGTAATCAGAGACAGAGATGGACACTATATATTGGTCAAAGGATCAATCCAACAAAAAGATATAACTATATATGCCCCAAAATATATAAATACATATGCCCCAAACTTAGGAGCACCCAAATATATAAAACAAACACTTACTGAACTTAATGGAGACATTAATAGCAACACAATAATAATAGGAGATTTCAACATATCACTCACAGTAAGAGACAGAAGATCTGAACAACAACAAACAAAATCAATAGGTAAACAGTGATCTTAAATAAAACTATAAATAAAATGGACCTAATAGATATATACACAACTTACCATCCCCAAAATAATGAATACACATTCTTCTTAAGTGCACATGGAACATTCACAATGATTGATCATTTGCTGAGCCACAAAGATACTCTACACAAATATGTGAATATTAAAATTACAAAATGCTTTTATAATAATCTTTTCCCCACTAGGGAAAGAGACAGGGTGGGAGTATGGATCGACCTGTTAATGCCCATGTTCAGTGGGGAAGCAATTACAGAAGTCAGACCTTCCATGTTCTGCATCCCATAATGACCCTGGGTCCATGCTCCCAGAGGGATAAAGAATAGGAAAGTTGTCAAGGGAGAGGATGGGATATGGAGTTCTGGTGGTGGGAATTGTGTGGAGTTTTACCCCTCTTATCCTATGTTTTAGTCAATGTTTCCTTTTTATAAATAAAAAATTTTTAAAATATTCATATAATGCATCCTCTCAAAACACAAAGACATGAAACTAGAACTCAACCAAAAAAGGAAGAGAAAATTTCCCCAAAGGGTGGAGACTAAACAATATGCTTCTGAACAACACGGGTCATTGAAGAGATCAAAAAAGAAATCAAGAATTACCTCGATACCAATGCAAATGAATAAACCAATTACCAGACCCTATGGGATACAACAAAAGCAGTCCTGAGAGGGAAGTTCATAGCAATACAGGCCCACATTAATAAACAGGAGAAATCACTAGTAAACCATGTAACAACCCACATTTACCACTAGAAGTGAACCAATAAAAAGACCCAACAGTCATCAGGTGACAGGAAATAGTTAAAATCAGAGTAGAAATCAGTGAGACAGAAAACAAAAAGACCATTAGGAAGATTAATGAAACCAAGAGCTGGTTCTTTGAATATTTCAAAACATTCAAAGGAGAGCTAACAGTCATCATCCTCTAACTCTTCCAGAAAATAGAAGAGGGAACACTCCCAAACACATTCTATGAGGCTTATATTACTCCATTTCCCAAAGCAGGAAATCACCCAACCAAGAAAAGATAACTATAGACCTATATTCCTGATGAACACTGATGCAAGTATCCTCAGCAAAATCTTGACTAATTGAATCCAACAGCATATTGAGAGAATAATCCAACAAGATCAAGAGGGAATCATCTCTGGGAAAGAAGGATGGTTCAACATACACAAGTCAATCAATGTAATCCACTATGTCAACATAAAGAAAGATAAAAATCACATGATTTTATCAATTGATGCATAAAAAAACATACAACAAGGTTCAACACCTATTTGTGATAAAAGCCCTTGAGAAACTGAGGGTGGATGGAAAATTCCTTAATATAATAAGGACCATATATGATAAGCCCATGGCTAACATCATAGTCAACAGGAAAAAAAACTGAAAGCTTCCCCCTAAAATTAGGAACTAGGAAAGGATGCTTACTCTTATTCAACATAGTCCTAGAAGTCCTTGCCATCACAGATAATAAAAAGATATCAAAGGAATTCAAATCAGAAGGGATGAAGTTAAACTTTCATTATTTGCAGATGATATATTGGTATATCTAAAGGACCCCAGAAACTCTGCCAAGAAACTACTGGAAATCATCGATAAATTTAGTAAAGTATCAGGCTAAAAAATCAATATCCACAAATCTGTGGCATTTCTCTATCCAAAAGATGGGCCAGAGGAAACAAAACTGAATGAAGCAATCCTATTTACAATTGAATCGAAAAAGACTAAACACCTATAAATAAATCTAACAAAGGATGTAAAGCTCCTTTTCGAGGAAAACTAGAAGACATTGTTAAAAGAAAGAGGATAAAAGAAAGAGAGAGAGAAAAATCCCTTGTTTATGGATTGGAAGAATAGATATTAAAATGGCAATTCTGCCAAAAGCAATCTATAGATTCAACACTATCTCTATTAAAATCTCAATGATATATTTCAAGGAAAATGAACAGATTATTCCAAAATTTATGTGGAACTTTAAAAAACCATAAGTAGCAAAAGCATTCCTAAGGAAAAAGAATAAAAATGGAGGCATCACAATATCCAACTTTAAGTTATATGACAAAGCAGTAATAGTTAAAACAGGGTGGCATTGGAACAAAAATGATCATATGGACCAATGGAACAGGATAGAGTCCAGAACTCAACCTGTAAATGTACATGCCCCTCATATATGACAAAGGAGCCAAATATGCACATTGAGGAAAATAAGGTCTCTAACAAATGGTGATGGCAGAAATGGACAGCCACATGTAGAAGAATGAAACTAGACAGCCATTAACACCATGCACCAAAATTAACTCAAAATGGATTGAAGATCTGAATATCAGACCTGAAAATATAAGATACATAGAAGAACATATAAGTGAAATGTTTCATGAAATTAACATGAAAGACATATTTGGAGACTCCACCCCATGGCAAGGGAAACAAAAAGAAGATTGAACAAATGTGACCATATCAAATTAAAAATATTCTTCATCAAAAGAAAACTCCATAAGGATAAACAGGAAACTTAGCAACTGGGAGAATATATTTGTACGTTTTATTTCAGACAAGCAGTTGATATCAGACATCTATAAAGAACTCATACAGCTCAACAAAAAGAAAAAGAACAACCCAATAAAAAAAGTGGCATGGAAGATAGAAAAAAATATATGAATGGTTAGTTCTCTAAAGTAGAGAGACACATGGTCCACAGACATACGCAGAAATGCTCTAATTCATTCATCACCAGAGAAATACAAATCAAAACCACATTGAGATACCACCTCACACCTGTGAGAATGGCCTTCATCAATAAAACCAAAGATAAATATTGGAAAGGATGTGGAGAGAAAGGAACTCTATTACACTGCTTGTGTAATAGATACATCTAAAGATGTATATGCAAATATAGCTCTTTAAACAGAAGTCAACTAAAATTTTAGGCCAGACAGACAGAGACCATATGACCTTGTAAGTACCTCAAATACAAAGAGGTTCAAATACCACTGAAAGGGTTCAAAGCTTAGTAAAGTCAAGTATATTAATATAGACATTAAAATATCATAGAAAATAAACCCCCCAATGAATCTGGTTATAATACTAATTAATTATTGCTATTCTAGACTCTTTCTAAGACTACAAGAAACTCCTTGAATTCTCTTTAAGATACTCTTTCTCATAGTCCTGGTACCTCTAGGATTATGCCCATACTTCTTGATATTTCTTCTCTATGATTCCTTACCACCATAGCACCTCTGTCAACTACAACCAAATCGCTGCTGGTGCACACATCACTCTACTACTGAATTCCTACTGTGGACTGTAGCCAGAGATACCCAGCCTGAGTAGTCAACCTTGCAACTCATCAGAGCTGGTGAGATCTTTCCTAACACATGGGACTATCTACATCTACATCATTTAACTAAGTAACATATACCAGGTATAGGCTAGGGTTTAGGGTACTGGGTACAGGTATACACATATCAATAAGGAAGGGACAATTATATAACTCAAAACTAAAGTATTCACTAATAGTTGAAATGCCTCAAGGAGGCATCATAAATTCTCTAATTGGTTGGACTTAGATAAAATTAGCTGGGTAGACTAGCAGAAAGGCCTAAAGAAGACAAACCCCCCAAACCTACTTCTTGTTGTGTTCAACAAATGACAATCAATGCTTAAACAACTAGGGGAAAGTCTAAGGTCATCAGATGAAGAGAGGGCTACAAAAGTTGGATAAGGCCAAGAGACTGCCCCCCCTTAGTTACGGCCCTTTTTGTCAATAGCATACCACCTCATCATCTGGACCTTAGTTAGGTAATCCTTGGATGACCACACAAGTATAATGAGTCTGTTCCTCTAACAAATCTCTCTCTCCACCACCACTGGTCCCTTCCATCAGGAACGTCATCACAAGCCCTCTTGTGGGCCAGTATCTTGCCCTCACCATAAAGCAGTTATGGTAGGGATTGCCCATTCTCTGATGGGAGATTGGGTGATCCTTCCCGGCTACTGAGGAAGCCGGGTCCTGAAATGAGTGCAGTCTGCACAGTTCCTAGACGTGACCATGAGCTGTGAGCTCAGACCAATAGGAACTCAGAGGTTACACAGGCTCTGGTGTTAAATATATAGGCCCTGGGTCAAATGGGCAAAAGTAAATAGTTAATTTTATTCACATAATTTTTTTTTCAAGAATGGGAGCTAATCACTGTCCTAGTCCAACGTTCTAGCCCTTTTCTCTACTCTGACACCATTTTCTCAGATAATATTTTTATCCAATTTCAGGCTAGATATTAAACTCAAGCAAAACTACCATAGTTGTGTGCCCCCTGCAACATGGACTTTATACCTTTCTTCTACCTTAGTATCCCGAATCTCATCTGCTCTGCTCCTACTTTTTGGTTCCTGTTCATTAACCATTTTGTCTCACTATGTCCTGCCACCTTTCAGACACCAAGTTATAGATGCTGCCGTGACACCAACCTGACTTCCCTGGGCAGATGGCCTCACCCATGTGTCCTGGAGCCTCCCCTCCCCAGAACCCTCCCCCACTAGGGACAGACAGACACAGGCTGGGGGTGTGGATCCACCTGCCAACACCCATGTCTAGTGGAGAAGCAATTGCAGAAACCAGAACTCCTGCTTTCTGCTCCCCCCAAATAACTTTGATCCATACTTCCAGTGGGGGAGAAGTGATAGGAAGGAGAAGATACTCCAGCTCCATCTGAACACAGAGAGAGAGAAGGAAAAGGAGAGGGGAACATGGAATAGTTATGTTGTCATGAGTGCCTCAGAGGGGAAGAGAGGCTTAGATCAGGAAGATAAAATGGGCAATTATATATAATTGTGGACAGATAGCTGTAGACATGATGGCTGGCCCAGGTGGCGGTTTACAGTGGGGAGACCAGAACCCCGGTGGTGGGAATGGAGTGGATTTCTACCCCTGTTGACATGTAATTTTGTAAATTAAATTTATTAAACCACTAATAAAATTTAAAAAAATTAAAGTAATGAGGAAGATTCCTATGGAGGGGGTGGGACGTAGAACTCTGGTGATGGGAATTATATGGTATTGTACTCCTTTTATCCAAAAGACTTGTTCATTATTAAATCTAATTAGTTAATTAAAATAAAATATATCCTGGGGAACTGGGCAGTATCCCTTCTGAGTTTAAAAGCTGTTTTAATGAAAATTAAAAGGACTTGTCTGTGGCTAGCTGGGAGTGGGTTTAAACAATCAAAGCTAATGATAGCTGTGCAGTAGTAAGGGATGTTATATTTAGGTACAGCAAAATAAGCAATTGTCAGCAGATATAGGTCACTCACTATGGCTATAGGGGAGAGTCTCGGAGTTTACCATTACACATGTTCAGTTTCCAGGAGAGGCAGCCATGGCGGGCACCTCCAGCACAAAGGAAATCTGGGCGCCAGGAGAAGGCAGTCCTGAACCGAGCACGGGCAGCGTGCAGCCACAGAGAGAGCCTCTTCCACCTGGCATGTTCAGGTTCCATCAGTATGTCAGCTCACATGCAAATTAACCCATTCCTCAGCTCTATGCTGATTACACCACAACAAAAAGCATCCCAGGTGACTAAAAACACATCAAGAGTTGAGGTCTGTCTTTCCAGTACTTCACAACTTAGTCACTCACTCATCAGTTAATTCTTATTTCTTCTTGTCCTTGTTGAACAAGGTGGTGGGGATAATGTTAATTGAGATTTTCTGTGCCACTAAGGTCACACAAGTCAGCAATTGAGTTCAAAAGAAATCAATCCAGCCAGAATTTCTCAGTTCCCAGCTATGTGGCAAGCTCTGGACAGAATCTGAAGAAGGCTGAGTTGCCAGCAGATCCTGGTGGGTAGAATTTGCATCCCTGTGGCTGTCTGGACACGTAGCATCAGGTGGAGAAACTTGGTGTTAGTATTGTCTGGACTTCCCATAACATTTTACAGTCACACAAGAAAGACCCCACAGCTTATATAACTTAGACTGCACCCAAGATTGATTAAGACTTGATTAGCTATCATTACCTTAATTTCAGAGAAGAGGCTTACTGCTCTGCTAACAGAAAAAGGCAAGTGCAGACACCCACCCTGTGGCCTGTAGTGAACGCTCACTCCTCACTTCACAGAGCTCAGGAAAGTGGGCTTGACTTCAACTGTCAAAGTCAAGAGGGGATGCCATTATGTGTAGGGGGTATTTATGAAATTATCCTTGTGATTTTACTTCTGGCAGGGTAAGTGGAGGGACCCTGTCTGTCGGCACAGCTCCTGAGTTCTCCCTCTGCTTAGTCCCTCATGCTCGCATCCCTTTATTTGCTCTCCTCCAGTCCCAGATACCTAAAACTGTGGGGCTAGAGTGGTAGCACAGTGGTAGCACACCAGCATTGCACACCCAGGATGATGGAGGCTCCACACTGAGTCCTTGGTGGCACCACCTGCCAGCACTGAGTGATGCTCTCGCGTGATAATAAATAAATAGATGTTTTAAGACCTGGTACAACTGTTCTATTGTATTGAAAACATTTCTGTCCATCAACATATCTGCTTTTCACCAGCCTTACAAACACAGAAGCATTTAATTAGGACTCTGAAAATTAACCCAGGTATACATAAAAAAGAAATTTCATGTTTTGGAGATTTGCATTGTGTCAGCTAATTAAGTGTTAAGCCAAACATCATTTGGATGATTGAGCCTGGCACAGAAGGGAGCCAGCTGATGGTGGACATGCTTTACGAACTAGCCTGGAGAGGGAATGCTCTCCTGAGCAAACCGTGAGCAAATGCCGTCCTTGTAAGCGCAATTAAAATGGCTTTAACACCTTTAGGGTCAGCAAACAGAGGAAAATCTTCCTGCTTGATGTGTTTTCTCTCATATTAACAAACAGTCCACAGGGATTGATTTCCACATAACAATAACACTTTTTTTCTTCTTTCTATTTTACTTGGGGGTATGTGCTTAATGATTACTTATTTATTCATTTATTTCTCACTTATTTTGCCTCCGGGCTTGTGTATCTCCTGAACTGTTTTTGGCACTATGAATCCACTGCTCCTGGTGACCATTTTTCCATGTTGTTGGACAGGACAGAGAGAAATTGAGAGAGGGAGGTGTTGGGTAGTATGCCAGCTCCCCCTGGCATCTGCTTAACCATATGCCTATATAGGGATAGATTTAATCCCATTCAAAGCTTTGGTCTACTTACATAAATCACTTTTACATGTACATAAAGCACTCCCTCCAGGGCATTGGTGGTTCAGTGATAGGATTCTCGCCTGCTCCGCCCCCTCCTTGTCACACTCTGATTTTCACCAGTCACTTTTCTCTCCACCCTCTCTATGTCACATCCTGTTTCCACCCTACTTGGAGAGTATAAAAACAGCTGCTCTTCTGATTAAAGACACTTGGAAATTGCTTTCCGGCTCCAAGAATTCCAGAGTGTATCTCCTGCGAAGTTAGTGCAGCACGAGTTCCTGATCCCTCTCCCATGCAGCAGCCTAGATTGGCTCCAGTTGAGTTCTCTCCAACCCAGAGAGCACTAGCTCGGGAAGAAGTACCCTCAGGCTATCCCGGCAGGAAGGGAGGTAGAGGGGGAGAGAAAAAGAGAGACACCTGCAGACCCACTTTGCCGCTTGTGAACTGTCACCCCAGCAGGTGGGGAGCCAGGGGCTTGAGTCCAGATCTTGCTTGGGTCTTTGTTCTTAGTCCTATGTACACTTAGCCAGGAGCACCACTGCCCGACCCCCTGCTTAATGAATTCACAGTAAGAATGATGGTTCATCATAGGTGCAACCTCCCTTTTCCTTTTCCCCTAGTAGGTATCCGCAACTCTGTCACTCATGCTGCCATGATGCGCCAGGGCCCCAGGGTCCTCCACTCATGCCTTTCTCTGCTTCCTCTTGTCTCAGAAGATGTAGCTGCTGACAGTTCCACTGTGAGGATTACCTACCCTTCTCTTGCAAAGTTAGTCTTGTTAGGTTTGTTCATGTCAAAGTGCCATGGTCTAAGATAAACTGTAAATAAACTGCTTTACGTTCAGGAGAAGACACTCATAAAAGAAGCCCTTAAATATCATTTAAAGAGAAGACTTAAAGGGTTGTGATTTCCTAGGCTGAAGGAGAACAGACTCCAAAATGCAGATGGATACAAGATAAAAATGTGCAAAGGTGGGAGTCAGACAGTAGTGCAGTGGGTTAAGCACACGTGGTGCAAAGCACAAGCACCCATGTAAAGATACTTGTTCCAGCCCCTGACTTCCCACCTGCAGAGGAGTCACTTGAAAAGCAGTAAGCAGGTCTTCAGGTGTCTGTCTTTCTCTTCCCCTCTCTGTCTTCCCCTCCTCTCTCCATTTCTCTCTGTCCTATCCAACAACAATGACATAAACAACAACAACAATAAAAAACAAGGACAATAAAAGGGAAAATAAATATTTTAAAAAACTTTAAAAAATGTGCAAAGGTTTTCACAAACCTTTGTGCAAGTAAAATTATATCATCCCAGCTCACCTCTGAGAGTGGGGCAATAGCCAGAGGTGAAAGCAGACACATTTTAACACACTCTGACGTGGAAGAACATTAGAGTTCTGAACATTGTGGCTGAGTGGTGGCTAACCCCATTGAGCACACGTGTTACAATGGGCAAGGGCCCAGGTTCGAATCCCTGATCCCCACCTTCAGGGGGAAAGCTTTGAGAGTGTTGAAGCAGGGTTGCAGGTGTCTCTCTGTCTCTCTCCATCTCTGTAGCCCTGTCCCTCTTGATTTCTGGCTGTCTCTATGCAGTGAATAAATAAAGATAAAAATTATTTTAAAAAGACAAAGACTTGAACACCGAGGATGCTTATGAGCACTGAGTCATAAATGACGAAGTCAGAATTCTGGAACCCAGGAAGAAGGTGGTATGCATGAACTTCTCTGGGAATATTCAGCAGCTTTGCATATAAGCTCAAGGGAGATTGAATTCTAACATTTCTAATATGGCTTTGTCACTGAACTTTGAGGTGGGGAAACACTTAACTGACATATAAACATTAGCCATGAATGTCAAATGAACAGGTAATCTGTTGCCCATATGTCTAGGTTTATGACACTCAATCTATACTAAATAAATGTATGAATACAGTTTTAATTTTATTTTTCTAAAGTTAAATCTACTGTATACAGGAAGGGAGAAGGATCCTGACTCCAGTCTAGCAGTAAGATTCCTGTTGACAGCATGGTGCTGGAGTCACTCAACTGCTGGGTGTTTAATGAACACACTCTTCCTTATAGACTGTTCAACTTTTGTGTTATGTTGTTTCTCTATCTCTATATTTTAGTTATCTTTATTTATTTATTGGATAGAGACAGTCATAAATCACAATGGAAGAAGGAGATAGAAATGAACAGAGACACCAGCAATACTGCTTCACCGCTCTCAAAACGTTCCCACTGCAGGTGGGGACTGGGGGCTTAAACCCCAGTCCTTGCTCATTGCAGCATATGTGCTCAACCAGGTGCATGTCCATCCAATCCCTTATGTTGCTTCTCTATCAGATAATAACTCCATATTGCCCCTTTCACCATTTACCTTACCTGCATGTTTTTTTGCCATGTCCTTTAAGGATCATCTCCTTTAAGTCTTGGATTTCCAAATAAGTCATCCCTGACTCCCAGGTCTATTCTCACCACCACTCCTTTGCCCCACAGCACTTCTAGAACCACAGTACATGGTGTCCACACAGTTAATCAGTATCAGTACTTTCTTGAGTAGACCCCTGTATGATAGACACAGAGAGGAGCAACCACCACAGCACTGGAGCCTCCTCCAAAGTGGTGGAGACCAGACTTCATCCTGAGTGATGGTGGCCTATGTTGGATCACAGCCAACCGCTATTGACTGATTACTGCAGTCAGGCTCTGGTCATGTCTTCCTTGCCTCCTCATGGCAGTCTCCTAGTGTGGGTGCTGTCACACTGAGGTCATCTTCCAGTAAGGAGCTGAGTTTGAGGATCTGGAATCTAGGCTTTTTAGACATCAATTATTATCCCTTCAATGTTAATGATCTTCCTTTTGTGATAGTGAAGGGACAAATAATAAATATTCTTTTTTTTCTTTATTTGAACTTTTTGTTTGTTTCCTAGTGTGTGTTTGTATGGCTATGAAATTCCCTCTCAGTACTGCCTTAGCTGTGTCCCAAATATTTTGATTGCTTGTATCTTCATTTTCATTGAACTCTGGAAACATTTTCATTTTTTACTTAATTTCCTCTTTGGACCAGTAGTTGTTAAGGAGTTTACTGTTGAGTTTCCACATTTTGGGACTTTCATTAATTTTTCATTCATTACTGTTAATTTAATTCCATTGTGGTCTGGGAAGATGCTTTGGATGATTTTAATGCTCTTGAATTTGCTTATGCTGTTTTTGTGGCCTAGCATATGGTCTATCCTTAAGAATGACCCATGTGGACTTGAGTAAAGTGTGTATTCCAGTTTCTTCAGGTGAATGACTCTGAAAATGACCAATAGTTCTAATTTATATATCTCCTCATTTAGCTTCCTCCTTTTTTATTGATTTTTCTGCCTGGATGATTTGTCAATTTGATAGAGTGAGGAGTTAGAGTCCTATAATATTACTGTGTTTCTGTTAATTTATTGCTGAAGTTCTTTTTTCATAGATGTTTGAGACATTTAGTTGGCATCTCATTGGATGCACAGATGTTAATGATCATTAAGTCCTTTTGATTAACTGATCCTCTGAGCATGAAGTAATGTCCATCCCTATCTTCTTAAAATATTTTATTTATTTAAAATTTTCTTATCTTTATTTATTCAATAGAGACAGCCAAGAAGGAAGGGGGTGATAGAGAGGGAGAGATACACCTGCAGCCGTGCTTCAACACTCACAAAGCTTTCCCCCTGCAGGTGGGGAACAGGGTATCAAACCTGGGTCTTAAACACTGTAACATGTGTGTTCAACCAGGAGTGCTACCATCTGATGTCTCTGTCCTTATCATTTAAAAATTTTATTTATTTAAGGTCTATAATGTCAGACATGGGAATAACTATTCCTGCCCTTTCTTTGTGGTCCATTGGCTTGTCTGGTAGTTTTCCATCCTTTCACTTTGAGTCTGTGTTTGTCTTGTGAGTTAGGTGATATTCTTGCAGACAACATATGGCTAGGTTGTGTTTTCTGATCCTACTCTGTGCCTTTTAATAGGTGAATTCAGGCTATTAACATTTATTGTTATCATAGATTGAAGATATTTCAATGCCATTCTTGTAGATTTTTAGAGTGTTCTGATATATAGCATATTTATGGTGGTCTGACTGTTTATAGTAGACCTTTCTGAACTTTGTTCAGGGCAGGCTTGGTGATAGTTGACTCCTTCAACTGTTGCTTGTCTGAAAAGGTTTTTATGTCTCCATCTAGTCTGAGTAACAGTCTAGCAGGATACAGTAGTCTTAGTTGAAAGCCTTTCTCATTAAGCACTCCATAGGTGTTTTGCCATTCTCTTTGGGCCTGTAGTGTTTGTGTGGAGAAGTCTGCTGCTAATCATATGGGTTTTCCTCTGTAGGTGACTCTTTGTTTTTCTTGTGCAGTCTTCAGGATCCTTTATTTATCATTATTGCTTTTTACTCTTAATATGATGTATCTTGGTGTCTTTAAGTCTGGATTAATTCTGTTTGGGACCCTCTCAGCTTCTTGAACCTTTATGTCTTTTATGTTGGCTAGACTGGAGAAGTTCTCAGCTACTATGTTCTATACAATGATTTCTTCCTCTCTCTCTCTCTCTCTCTCTCTCTCTCTCTCTTCCTCTAGTAGGCATATAATGTGTTTGTTACTTCTTTTGATGTCACCCCATATGTCTGTTGTTTTCAGTATCTCTTAATCTCCTTTTTTAGATCTCTTACTTCTTCCTTAGTTTTCTCTAATTCATCCTCAATCTTGCTAATTCTATTTTCTGATCACTTATTCTATTCTCTCTCCCCTCTGTTGTTTTCTGTAGCTCAGCTATTTTATTACCCTGTTATGATACTGTATTAGCTTATTTAGCTAGTTGTGCTCTTAGCTCAGCTATTTCAACTTTCTGCTCTCTAATATCCTCAAGATTAGTCAGTGTTTTCTATTAGAGACTCACTGTTATTTCTCCATTTCTGATTATATTACTTTCAACAGCTTTCCTCACTCCTATGATTAAGGCCTCAATTAGTGTTTGGATGTTGTCATATTATGTGTTTCCACCTTTTTGGGGGGAGTGGGGTGTTATCTGGGATTTTGTCCTGGTTTATTTCTCCAATTTTTTTTCTTTTGGTTTAACCATTGTATATAGTGTTTTATGAGGTCATTCTCCCAGGGCTTTTCAGTCAAATGATCACACTTGCCTGGAATGACTTGTGTCTAATAAGGTACTTAAAGAGTTCACAGTTGTGGAAATTAACAGTTGTTTCAATGTTATCTCAATCCCAGTTGAGTCACAGTGGCTGTTAAAGCCTCTTTTGTTCTTTTCCTTCTCTGTGGGTTATGGGAGCCTGAGAGCTTTTTAACTATAAGTAGATCCCCCCCCCCTTTTTTAAGTTTAATCACTCACTCCTGACCAAGAGATAATACAAGGTGGAAGAGAGGTAGCACAGTGGTTATATGAAGAGACTCCCACACCCCAAGTGTCCAAAGCCCTGGGATCAATTCAGTTGCTCTTTCAGCAGCCAGAGACAAGCCAGGCAGCACTTATTGGCCCTGTGAGTTTCTTAACAAATCCCATTTATACTCTATGGATTCTGTGGCAGTTATTCACCGTGTCTTCCAAATCATCAGGAGAACAATGTGGAAAGGCTCCCACTCTACAGCCTCAACTCTATCCCACCAGGATATAGAGCTACTCCTGAGTTTTCTGGTTAGGTCTCTGCCCCAGTGTTAGCACAGGACCTTCCCATTGCTAATCCAGTCTCTGAGAGAGTACAAATGGAGGCTCACAGCTGCATTTGGTGAGATTTATCAGATCCTCTCCTCCCTTCAGCAGTCTTTTTGTTGGTAAAACTGACTGGAGGTGGTGCCTCACCTGGCAAACTGCCAGGCTGTTACCATCTGCTGGGGAGTAGATAAGGGCTTTAGCTCCAGGAGTCTCTCCTTAAGCTCTTCGATGCCCATGAGCCACACGTGTTTGTACTTACCAGTGACTTGGTTGGTTGCATAAGTAGTCCTAGTCTTGTATTCTTGTGGTCGCAAGTGATCTGCTTTGATATTCCTAGTTAAACAGGGAGAGGAGAGGAAATGCAGATCCTACTACTGCCGAACCCCTCATTTTAGTTTCTTAAATTTGAGATAAAAAACTTTCTTGTTTCTGGGACCAAGGAGGCCTATCATCAGGAAGTGGACCTACCTTGATATACAGACTTGTGTAGTTCACAAGTTGAACCCAAGCATTTAACACGGGAGCTTTCTGGCCCTGTAGGAAGCTTAGAGAAACAGTGTCTGGCATCCTGTGGAGTTTTCAAGATTTATTTCCCTTTCAGTGTTGATATAAAGACAAGATTCCTAGTGGTGAATGCTTTAGTTCCTGGTAGAATTGGAGTTGGAGTTCAACGCCCTTTGGTCACCTTCCCCTAACATTTCTACCTCTCTGGGAGTATGGACCCAAATTATTTATGGAGTGCAGAAGGTGGGAGGTCTGGCTTCTGTAATTGCTTCTCCACTGGACATGGGTGTTGGCAGGTACATCCACACCCCCGGCCTGTTTCTGTCTTTCCCAAGTGGGGCAGGATTCTGGGGAGGGGAGGTTCCAGGACACATTGGAGAGGTCGTCTGCCCAGGGAAGTCAGGATGGAATCATAGTAGTTTATGAAACTTGTTGACTTAAAGGTGATAAGATATAAAGCAGGACAAATTATTAAAGGAGTTTGGCGGTAGCACAGCAGGTTAAATGCATGTGGCAAAAAGTGCAAGGACCGGCATAAGGATACCGGTTCGAACCCTGGCTCCCCACCTGCAGGGGAGTCGATTCACAGGTGGTGAAGCAGGTCTGCAGGTGTCTGTCTTTCTCTCCCCCTGTCTTCCCCTCCTCTCTCCATTTCTCTCTGTCCTATACAACAATGGTGACATCAATAATAACTACAACAATAAAACAACAAGGGCAACAAAAAGGAATAAAATAAATAAATAAATAAATAAATAAACATTTAATAAACAGGAACCCAAATGCAGTAATAAAGTAGATGAAATTAAAGGCCTTTGTGTGGAAAAATCTAGGAATTCTATTTTAGTTAAGTGCTAAGGGGCCCATGTAATGTTTGCCTGAGCCTAATAGCTAATATGCAGGTGGGCTAAAAGTATTGTCTGGGAAGATGGTTTCAGAGTTGAGAATAAAACTCGAAAGCTGAATCAGGGTAGAGAGTACCTTTCAAACTTGAATTAAGTATTTAATTACCATTAACTTTTTACCCCACAGATCTGACCCAGGGCCAAATCTACTCACTTTTAGCACAGGAGCCTGTGTAGCCTCCAAGTTCCCTTTCTGTCTAAGCTCGCAGCCCATGGTCACAGCTAGGGACCATCCTTAATTTATATCTCTATCCAAATTTAAAAAAAAAATCAGCATGAGCAGTGAAATTGCAAAGACAAGAGATCCTCACATGAAAACAATACCAAGGGAATAGGGCTGTAGCACAGCGGGTTAAGTGCAGGTGGCACAAAGCGCAGGGACTGATGTAAGGATCCCAGTTCGAGCCCTGGCTCCCCACTTGCAGGGGAGTCACTTCACAAGGGGTGTAGCAGGTCTGCAGGTGTCTAACTTTCTCTCCCCCTCTCTGTTTTCCCCCTTTTCTCTCTGTCCTATCCAATGATGACGACAACAGTAATAACTACAACAATAAAACAACATGGACAACAAAAGGGAATAAATTAATAAATAAATATTTTTTAAAAAGAAAACAATGCCCCAAAATTAGAACATTTTTTATGAGAAAAGAGAAGAAGGGGATAATCTGTACAAAAGGCTTGTATGTCTGTGATAGTCTGATGATGCTTCAGTGGGAAGTCTCCAAGAACAGCCTGGAGATCAGGAAGATGGCAAGAATTCACCACACTGACCTTAAGCGTTAACTCACAAGCCACTTGCCAAGATTAAAATAATATCAGTAGGGGCCTTCTCCCTTGTCCGCTTCGCTATCTTAGAGTCCTGCGTATCAGTAGGGGCCTTCTCCCTTGTCCGCTTCGCTATCTTAGAGTCCTGCGTATCAGTAGGGGCCTTCTCCCTTGTCCGCTTAGCTATCTTAGAGTCCTGCGTATCAGTAGGGGCCTTCTCCCTTGTCTGCTTAGCTATCTTAGAGTCCTGTGTATCAGTAGGGGCCTTCTCCCTTGTCCGCTTCGCTATCTTAGAGCCCTGCGGGTTGAGAGCTTGCGGGAAGGGCCTCTGCCATGTGTCTGCGGTCTCTGTTTCTCACTCTCATGAGGATTTTCAGAACCTCCTCCTGAGGTGCTGTGGAGAAGATGAATGAGCTCAGATTGGTAATGGCCTCTGAGGATGATTGCTAAGTGTTCACACCATGCCATTGCTATTTCCCCTGAGAACATGTCCTTGGAGTCGATGATCAGGCATTGCTGAAGCACCTCAGGTCCCCTTATTTTATGGTTGTCTAGCAATTAACTGGCATCAGGACCATTTCTAATGACATTTATTGCTCATTTCCCTGGCTTAATTTTTGGAGATTTTATGGGAAGCCTGGGCATTGTTTCTTCTTCACTGTAACTTGAATAATTAACAATGCAAATATGGCTCTGGGTGGTGATTGACAAAAAGAAGAGTTCTTTGGAGATTTTAATTAAGAACACTCCCATGCTGTTTATTGATAAGCATGAGGTTAATTCTGGTAACAGGGCAGTCTCAGCATGTTATTTCCCTTCTTCTTCTTCTTCTTCTTCTTCTTCTTCTTCTTCTTCTTCTTCTTCTTCTTCTTCTTCTTCTTCTTCTCCTTCTCCTTCTCCTCCTCCTCCTCCTCCTCCTCCTCCTCCTCCTTCTTCTTCTTCTTCTTCTTCTTCTTCTTCTACTTCTTCTTCTTCTTCTTCTTCTTCTTCTTCTTCTTCTTCTTCTTCTTCTTCTTCTTCTTCTTCTTCTTCTTCTTCTTCTTCTTCTTCTTCTTCTAGTGTTTGCCCTTCTTCCGTAGCCAGTCAACAGCGTCAGGTTGAGCCTGATGTAAAGGTTCGAGACCTCCTTTGAATCTGGAGAGGTGGCAGTCATTGACTATGTGGGTCATAGTCTGTCTGTAGCCGCAGGGGCAGTTGGGGTTGTCTCTGGCTCCCCAGCGATGGAACATAGCGGCGCACCGGCCATGGCCTGTTCGATAGCGATTGAGGAGGGCCTAATCATAACGTGCTAGGTCAAAGCCGGGTGGACACTTGCAGGGGTCTGTGATGAGGTGTTTGTTCTTTACCTCAGCTGACTGCCAACTCTGTTTCCAAGAGACTGGAACAGAGAAGTTCAGTGTAGGCATAGGGGACCAGATTGGGTGACGAGACGTCAAGCGTTGGACAGGGTGGGCGAAGATATCTGCGTATATTGGCAGGTCCGGTCGAGCGTAGATGTGGGAAATGAACTTAGATGATGCTTGTAATCAAGAAATAGACTCAATGTGCTTTGTATTTTCTTTATTTGGAGGCAGAGGAAGTTATGCCCAAGGGTCAAATCTGAGCCTACCAACGCCACCACAGCTGTTGTTCACATCAACATTAAGTAATCAATTTTAAATTGTTAATACTATAAGTACCTCAATTTGTTATAAATATCCAAATAGCCCCTGGAAGAAAAAAGGCTCCATGCCTTACTTTCTTTTACATGTCAATATTGTCTCTCACAATCATAAAAGAAAGTCTCAGGTAAAGTGTGTAACCAATATCATACAGTTGACTTGTTTTGCTGGTCCTGCTACTTCATTCCCTGTGAACAGACAGAATAACAGAGACTAGAAGAAAGCTGAGATCTTAAGTTAAAGGATTATTTCTAGAATTTTAACTCTGTCATGAGCTACTATGGACATGGCATTTGGACTTCTAAATATCTGTCCATTATAAGCAGTAAATTTCACAAGGTCTATCAAGACCACAGAAAACAAACTGTGAAATGGATTACTTTTTGCTAAAAGCATTTTTATAAAACAATTTCCATGGAGAATTCTTTGCCAAAATATCTTTCACAGAGGGAGAGAAGCAGGGCTGAGTGAAGGTGACTGACTACTTATGCAAAGCAGATGCCCCAGACCTCTCCGGAGTTGGAGTGGTTGTTCAAAGTGTTTCTGTACTGAGAAAGGTAGTGGGGTTCTTGAACACCTTGCATACTGTTCCTGGGGGGTTGGGAGGGGAATGTAACTGTGCAAAGACCAAGTAGGATAATACCTGGGGCTGAAGCCCATCTGTGAGCTATAGGTGTTGTCCGAGCTCCCAGCAGCAGCTGCAGGAGTGAGCATCTCAGTCCTGGGAAAGAAGTGGAACCCTACAGCATTCCCTCTGTGGTGGAAAATAGATTTGAGTTCAAGAAGTCCAACAACTGCATCCTAATTTTTTCCACCGCTACTCAATATCAGTTATTTTCATTTTTCTAGAGGGGAGAGTCCCAGAGTGAGGTAAGTTTCCACAGGATGTACCAAGAGACTATAGGACCCATGATATATTGCCCAAACTCATGAACAGCCTGAGTCCACATGCCAAGCTCTTTAAACAGCAAACAGGAATCTAACTCCATGACTAGCTGTACAAGTCAACACTTACAGCCTGCTGAAACTCATCAGGAGATTGAAGGGGGCAATGTATATTTATTTTTTAAGAATGAGCAGATAATAACTTTCTTTTTTAAATTTACAGCCATTTGGGACTTCAAAGAGGTGAGTAAGCATTACAGCAAATGCATAACAATGGGATTCATAATCAAGTCTTTCTACCTATAAATATAATTGTGATTAAACCTACTGCACGCTTTTGAGCTTCACTCACTAATTTCAGAAACTTCACATCTGCCAGAGTGATGCTCTGGTTTCTCTCTCATTAATAAGTAAACAAAAGTGGTCCAGGAGGTGGCACAGGGAATAAAGCATTGGACTCTCAAGCATGAGATCCCAAGTTTAATCTCCCTGGCAACACATGTACCAGAGTAATGTCTCTCTCTCTCTCTCTCTCTCTCTCTCCTATGTTTCTCATAAATAAATAAAATCTTAAAAAATAAGTAAATAAAAAGTAAGAAGAAGTGTGGAAAGGAGAGAAGAATACCACATACTATTTAACATATGCAACAGGAGAGAGGGATGGGATGGTCTAGACCTGTGAATACACAAGAGTTAACAGCAAGAGAAAATGATAGAGATTTGGGTGGGCTGCCAGCATCAGGAAAAACTGTTCCCAAGGAAGCTAAGTTCAAGTACCCAGAGGCAAAGACCTAGGAAAGACACAGGAGATTCCTAACTAAAATGCATTTACAGGAGCTGCACCCCTGAGACTGGAGCCTGTCTAAGGAACAAGCCTGAGTCTCAATCTTCGGTGGAAAACGAGGTCCCAGAAGGTCACCAGCAAATCCCTTTACTTTGTGTCTTTCGGTGTTTGGTGGATCTGTTTCATCAGACCACAAGTCAGACTTTGCCCATCGTCTGAATAAACACTATTTCTGAACACCCTCAGAGCTTGTCAAGGGTGCTGGGGATGCAAGTGCACATGAAATGAATATTTTTATATGAAGGCATCCTACTTCATGAAAACTGCATTTGAATAGAAGGAGAGCAGTGACTAGAATAATAATTAGATAGGAATGGCATACAGTATGTTAGAAGCTAACACTGGCTGTGGCTAGGTGGCTGGCTCAGTGGGCAGAGCATAGGACTTGCATGTGTGAGGTCACAGGTTAAATGTCTGCCCTTATGCTAGGACAGAGTCATGTTCTGCTCCCTCTTTTTCTTATTCATGGAACATGGAATGAACTAGTCTTTAGAAATATAACACGAAGAAATGCAGAGTACAAGTCCTGGGAGTGTGCACTGAGAACAGCCAGTGTAGGTCTGAGTTGCTGGGTAGGTGCTTTACTGAGTGATGCTCTGTTCAGACCCAGAATCTGGGCAAGCAAATGGGGTGTGGGCTTAGGGTGCCCTCCCTGCTTCCAATCTGACTTGCATTTTCTGGAGTTCTCTTTAAAAGAGTCGACCAGGCCACAGAGATGATGCAGCTTGAAAGTTCAAGCTCCATCTTGGGCCAACTTTCTCCCTCTCACTCCCTTTCACTCTCTCTCTCTTCCTTTCTTCCTCTCCTCCTTACACTTCCATAATAAAAAATAAGTAAGTAAATAAACACCTAATCTATCTTTACACAAGACCTGTTCAGGGGTGAGAAGCACACAGCAGTCCACATCTGCCCCCACTTTGTTGTACATAGTAGCTGCTGGCTGCCCTGCTCTCTGGCTCCTATTTGGTGTTGACCTGGGAGTCTGGGTTGCTTCTCAGGCCACTGCGCCCAACCTTTGTGGGATCTGTGTGTGATGAATATGTGACTACTCCCTAATGTGGGCACATTAGAACTGCACCTCTCATCAGAGTGACCCTGTGACTTTCACTTCCCCAAAGTGGAAGACTGGCTGAGGCAGCTGCCGCAGCCCTACAGGGCTGCATCCTTGTATCCCTCCTCACTCAGCAGGTGACAGTCTGTGGCTTCTTAATTCAGTAAAGGAGCTCTGACTTCTCAGCATAGAGCACTACATGCCAGGTCAATCAACATGGAATCAGACAGAGAGCACACTGCCAGAGGAAGAAAACTAGCATCCTGGAAATCTGCTGGCATCTCAAAATGAACCAGAAAAAAAAAAGATTTTCTCTTAGAGAATTGGTCACAACTAGAGAGACATTTGTGGAGGAAGTAGGCCAAGAGGGCCAGGTGGGCAGGGGGCGTCTGGGGCACTTTAAGAGAAAGATATTTTCCTTTGTGGTTAGTAGATTCGCAGGACACATGCTTAACAATCTGCATCTTCTTAAAAGAGAGGAAGGATAGTTTGTACTTTTGTGGTTTGGTGTTTGTTTGAACCCGAGGGTCAAACAAAATCTGGAAATCAGTGGAAAGGAGAAATGCCTGACTGGGTTGGGCTAAGTCACACAGTTCAGTGAGTCTGTGAGGGCCAAGTGAATACTTGGTGATGAGTGAGAGGATGACATACACAGTGAATGAGGATTCTGCACAGATGTGAAGATACAGAAGTGGCTCAAGATCCCATGGATGACTGGAGAAGGATGAAGCATCTCTATGCATGTACATTTACAAAGACATAGAAATATGTGCGGGATGCATGCGGACACACAGCACATACAGATGTGTACACACCGCCACTGCCACTCAGCTATAAAATCATGAAAAGCATCGTCGTTTGCAACAGTGTAGTTTGTTACTAAGGCAGTTGTGCTAAGTGAAAGGAGCCAGAAACTGCAGGCAAATCCCACATGACTTCATCACAGGAGGCGGATAAAGTATCAAAGCAAGTGAACAAAGCCAAACCAAAACAGTACACCTGGCAGCAGAATGTTGGCTTCCAGAGGGTCAGATGTAGTGTCTGAGCTAGTATAAGAGTTGAGCTGGGGGCTGGCAAATGGACACCACATCTTTGATGATGAGTGTGGTGTGACAGTCTCTCTTTCTCTCTCTCTCTCTCATACACACACACACACACACACACACACACACACACCTGTCTTTGTGTCTAGTTGGACATTACTTGACACTTAAACAATTTTATGAATTGGGAGTCTGGTGGCAGTGCAGCAGTTAAGTGTACTTGGCACAAAGTGCAAGGACTGGGCCCCTGGCTCCCCTCTTGCAGGATTGTCGCTTCATAGGCAGTGAAGTAGGTCTGCCTGTGTCTGTCTTTCTCTTCCCCTCTCTGTCTTCCCCTCCTCTCTCCATTTCTCTCTGTCCTATTCAACAATGATGACATCAATAAGAACAACAATAATAACTACAACAACAATAAACAAGGACAACAAAAGGGAAAATAAATAAATATAAAAAAAATCTTGTGAATCAGTATTACCCCAATAAAAACAAATATGTGAAGTGACAAGTGGGTCAGGGTTGGCAGAAATGACCCCCCTTGAGACAGTGACAGGATGCCTGAAGGCAATGAGGGAATAAGCCTTGCTGACCAGGAGAGAGACACATGTCCTCAGAGGAGGCAAAAGGCAGTGAGGTAGCAGCACAGCTGTTGTGTTTAAGAAATACCACAGCCCTTTTTATTTCCCAAAGATTGTCCAATAGTCTCTCTCCTCACACACGGTCCCATGTACCTTATCACTACAGAAGTGGCCTGTCCATAATTGCCCAACTATTTTTTTTCTAAGATACCTAGAGTATTTTTTTCCTGCTATCTGTTACTCTGGTATATGGAATTAAGGTCAACTGAGGACTCAAAGGCACTAGGGGAAACTCTCCATGAATTTGAAAAGTGAAGGTTACTAACATTGAGTATCACCCCTAGGAAGAATAAAAGCTTTCTATTAGACAAAGCACCCTTGAGGCCAGGGGACTACTCAGAGGCAGCATTTTGCTAGATAGAGTCACCCCCTCCATGCCATTCTTTTAAAAGTCATTTTATTCCTGTGGAGAGCAGTCTGGAAGACCCTCATAAGTCTAGACATGGACCTTCCATAAGACCCAGTAATCCCTCTCCTAGGGATATACCCTAAGGACTCCCTAACACCCAATCAAAAATATATGTGTCCACCTATGTTCATAGCAGCACAATTCATGATAGCTAAAACCTGGAAGCAACCCAGGTGCCCAACAACAGATGAGTGACTGAGAAAGCTGTGGTATATTTACACAATGGAATACTATGCAGCTGTTAAGAACAATGAACCCACCTTCTCTGACATCTTGTATGGAGCTAGAAGGAATTATTTTAAGTGAAATAAGTCAGAAAGACAAAGATGAGTATGGGATGATCCCACTCAAAAACAGAAGCTGAGAAGGAAGAACAGAAAGGAAAACTCAAAGCAGAATCTGAGTTTGGAGTACGGCACCAAGGTAAAAATCTCAGGGTGGAGGGTGAGGGTGGATGTTCAGCTTCACAGGGGATTGGGGGGGATGGGATGGGACAGTATTTTGGTGGTGGGAGTGGTGTTTATGTACAGTCATATAAACTTGTAATCATATAAATTACTAATTAATATGAGAGGGAAGAAACTGATTGAATGTCTCAAAGTTCTTAATGCACAGAATATAGGCTGAGTCTTTGACATCTTGACTCTCCTAAAAGCTTAGACCAGGGAGAACAGAAGCAACCAGGGGTCAGAAGTAGAGAGGTAGAGAGTTGGTAATGCTGGAGAAAACAGAAACTGAATCTTAGAAGGAAGTGTGACAACATGACTGAATCTGGAGGCACAGGAGCCAAGTAAGTGTGTCACAGAAGGGGAATGCTGCTTGACTCCACTTTTCATGAAGGACAGAAAATAGACTCACAGTAGCAAAGGTAGAGTGCTGGGTGATTCCAGAGGTCAGAGGTAGAGAGCTGCTGTCCCAGATGGAGACGCTTTACTTCTTGCTAGGAAGTGAGTCCCAGAGACTTGCTGCACAGCACTGCACCAGTACTGTGCACTTAAACATGTGTTGACAGGTGTGAAGCTGTGTTGCAATAAACATGTAAATGCACAGATAACATGAATATGGCATGACATTGGTCTTTGACTTTTTCCAGGTAAAGACACAATGGAACAAGCATACCAGAGAGTTGGGATAGTTGGACACATCACATTTTCATCTGAGGAGAATCCAGTGGTGGAGGTTGGAGTGGAGTACAGAGGGGGATGACAGCACTTGGAGCTTTGCAGGCACACAAGACTGGTGTTGAATTGTCTCTCAGGTCACATGCTCTATGTTCTGTATTTACTTTATTGTATTGCCACTGGGGCTTTGCCATTATGGGCCAGTGTTTTCAGATATGGAGAGAGAGAGAGAGAGAGAGAGAGAGAGAGAGAGGAGAAGAAGGAGGAGGAGGAGAAACACCCAGTATGAATACTTCCTCCCATGTGTTGGAGGCTGGACTAGAATCTGGGTTGTCAACATGAAAGAAAAGGAGTGTTTGCCAGTGAGCTACCCTGCTGGCCTTATTCTTTATTTTAGAGAGAATGAGAGAGGGGGAAAGTGAGGGGATAGAGAGACAGAGGATAGACACCACAGCACTGCTCTACCATCTAAGGTATTCCTCTGTTTTTGATTCTCCCATGTGCTGCCAAGGTTAGAACTCAGGGTTCTAAGTAAAATGAGAATTCAAAGCTTTCAAGTGTCAATGGGCTATACATCCTACCGGGTGGCCTATGCCTTGGCTCACCCAAAATGTGCATTTCTTGATATACTCATTAATAAGCACCCAGTTTCTATCTCCAGGATTGTTGTAAATTAACTTTAAAAAGGGGTTGGTGGGGGATACTGTGGCATGTGAAAGGATTCACCGTGGGAGCTGGGAACTGGTTCAAACAATACAAGGTTTATTAGGGTGAGACTGGTAAAAGGCAAATCAAGCACTTATCATCAAGGGTTAAGAGTACACTAGGTCCATAAGGTCTGAGTACACTGATCAAAAGTTTAGTTCTATAAGATAAACAATTATCAGCTCTGGCAAAGGTTGCTCATGGCTGTAGAGGGGTCTGAAAGTTTACTGGCTAGAAGTCACACACGTTCAGTTCCCAGAAGAAGCAGACTTGCCTGGATACCTGGCGCACCTCTGTAGAGATGCCTCTTACCAGGAGAAGAAGCTGCAGCCAGAGAGTGCAAAGTGCTCAAAGTCCCTTGCATTTATACCTTCCCTTCTCTGAAGCACCTCCTCAGGGTGACATCATTTGTCTGCTAATAGTCCCAGACTCCTGCTGAAGTCACCACACAGGATTGGACTGTTCCTTTCACTTTATAGCCATCACTGGTACTTAAGAATTTAGTTGCAACTAGGATTTTCTCTCACATTGGGATTTGCTTATATCCTGAAACAAAAAATTATTTAGTTTAAGGATTTAATTTTTATCTTTTCTAGTTACACAATCATATCCTACATAAGCATTGATACTTCAAGGCTGTCCATACTAATTCTTAAAGCTTCTTTGAAAAAGTTACTGTGAGCATGGAGGTTGGCACATTTCTCAAAATAATAGTTCATGATTATATTCTTATTCAGTTTTTTAGATGTCTGTTTTTTAAATTTATTAGTAAATATTATATGCCGTGCTTTGCTTTTTAAGTCACTACCCATATTTTATATTGCTTTTTATCTCTTCATCTTGTCCTGTGAATTATAATTTTCTTATTACTCTCAATATCACCTATTTAAAATACTTTATTGAGTATGTATTATGTAGGTGATATTTATTATGTAGGTAACTTAATCTAGCCTACTGAGTCTCACTTTGGTGGGGGAGCTAGATACTGACTTAGCTCATTGCAGAGATAATAAAATAACCCGCACTATACAGCTGCAAGTAATTTGCCAGTTATCTGATTTCTTAACCTGAATGACATATTCTCATTTTTTGACTTAGTTAAGTCATAATATAAATGCATTGTCTTCCCAAAATCTAGAAGTGGTTTTGTTATAATATCAGAAATCAGCTGCATTTTGTTATTCAATTACTTTGCTTCTTTACTTACAGTTCTAGTTGTCATCTCTCTGGGTTGCTTTTAAATATGTATCAAGTTGGTCTACACTAAGGGTAAGTTTGCTGTGTTGGTTTTCCTTTGCTGATGTAACAGCATGCATTGCTACCTTTTACTGGCCCATCCCTTTTTAGACACTTTGTCTCTACTCAGTCATGTCTCTGTAAACTATTATTTGTGTGTGTATGTGTTTTATTTTGTAATTTAGAAGAGACATTTGAAAACAAATGTTCAAGATGTGTATAATAAATGGCACATTTAACACATTTTGAATTTTCTCTTTCATCTGAGTTTATGATCACAACTCCAGAACTGTCTTCTGAGGCATGAGGGATCTGTATTGGATGCTGTAAAACTGCTTTTGCATTTTGACCCACTTTGAAAGACAACTATCATTTAACTAATTTTCCTTACATTTTAAATAATAACTAAGCTCTTTAGAACTCTATTCCTCTCAGTTTATTTCTTTTCCTTTCTTTCCTTTTCTAGGACAGAACTGGGAAACAGAAAATGAAACTTGGACTGGGCATGAGGTACGAATCAAAATGAAGAGCTCTGGGGAAAGGTGAGGGAGGCATGGGGAGATGCTGGGTGCTGGTGCAGGGTGTGGCTGTGAGTGCCTTGAGAAGTTGGGAGGTGAGCGCTTTGAGAAGACCAAGGGGAGGTGAGGAGTAAGGGGAGATGATGAGTTTATCCAGGTGCCAACAATTGTACTGCAAGTCCTCAGATTAGAAATAGAATTCAGGAGTTGAGCAGTAGAACAGCAGGTTAAGTGCATGTGGCACAGAGCAGCAAGAACCTGCATAAGGATTCTGGTTAGAGTCCTGACTCCCCACCTGCAGGGAAGTCACTTCACAGGAAGTGAAGCAGGTCTGCAGGTGTCTGTCTTTCTCTCCCCTTCTCTGTCTTCCCCTCCTCTCTCCATTTCTTTCTGTCCTATCCAACAATGATGACAACAACAAGAATAACTACAACAATAAAACAAGGGCAAAAAAATGGAATAAATAAATAAACAAATAAATAAGAAAAAAAAAAGAAAATAGAATTCTTAGACAGCTTGTATTCTCTGAGAAAAGGAGTCTTGGCAGCTTTCTGGCCCACAGCCCTGCTAACATGATGTCAGGCTTTATGAAACAGACTGCAGGTGCCCTGAGCCCCTCTGTGGTCCTGCTGGGCATGTGAGCTGCTGGTCAGTGCAAAGTGCAGCTCATTTCATTAGACCTCAGCTGTCTTTGAGCAGTTTCACCACCTGAAGGACCCAATGGAATCATTTCTACTTTGAGTTTCTTTTTTTTCTTTTTTAAACATTTGTTTATTCCCTTTTGTTGCCCTTGTTGTTTTTATTGTTGTAGTTACTATTGTTGCTGTCATTGTTGGATAGGACAGAAAGAAATGAAGGGGAAGACAGAGAGGGGGAGAGAAACATAGACACTTACAGACCTGCTTCACTACCTGTGAAGCTACTCTACTACATGTGGGGAGCCGGGGGCTCGAACCTGGATCTTTACACTGGCC
This sequence comes from Erinaceus europaeus, assembly GCF_950295315.1. Classification (NCBI taxonomy): domain Eukaryota; kingdom Metazoa; phylum Chordata; class Mammalia; order Eulipotyphla; family Erinaceidae; genus Erinaceus; species Erinaceus europaeus. Next base: position 209,819,145 of record NC_080162.1, on the reverse strand, counting down.
TTTGTGCTTTGCACCATGTGCACTTAACCCACTGCACTACTGCCCTGGGGGACCTGGGGCTTGAACCCCGGGGTCTTGTGCTCTGTATAGTGTTCATTTAGCCAGTTGCACACTCCCTGGCTGTCTCTTTCCCTCTCCACCTCCCTCTCCCTCCTCAATTTCTCTTTGTCTCTATCCAGTAATAAATAAATAAAGTATTTTTAAAAAATGAGAAAGAGGTTGAGAGGTGACTATGCCCCTTTGTAGCTCACAACAAAAGCCAAGGTGAAGATTTGACCTCATGGGGTTAAAGAGCCCAGCTCTAAAGGAGCCCTTATGAAAATATTCCAAGTGCCCCAGTGAGGCCATTGAAACATGTTGCCATTTTGGTCAAAGAAACTTAAAGTAATTAGCATCACAATGAAGGAAGCAAATAAATGGCTGTTTTTGTCAGAAGCCTGTGGGATAACTGTGAGGTAGGCCAGCTCCTATGCTAATGGCAGGAAGGTCTGCCCATGCTGGGGCTTTACAACTTTAATGCAAATAAAGTTCCTGCAGGAGAAGCAAGAGCTCAGCTGGCATTGTGGTGCAGGCTGGGGGAGGGCTAGGCAAGTCCAGGAAATAGGCAGAACTGGAGGGAAGACAAGTCAAGAATTGACAGACACTGGGACCCTGGATTAGAAATTCTGACTCACTTTGGGATTCTGATTTCCCCAGTCAGGTAAGGACATACAGAGTCTGACAGGGGCCTGATGTGATGGCCCTGGTTGAGTGCACTTATTAAAGTGTACAAGGACCCAGGCTCAAGCCCCTGACTCCACCTGCAGAGAAAGTCTTCACAAGTGGTAAGGCAAGGCTCTCTCTCTCTCTCTCTCTCTCTCTCTCTCTCTCTCTCTCTTTCCTTCCCTCCCTCTCTCTCTCATCTCCATTCTCTCTCAATTTCTGGCTGTCTCTATACAAAAAGTAAAAATAATTTTAAAGAAAGTTAAAAAAAAAAGAGTCTGACAAAATGGCATTAAGAATTAGGTTAAAGGAGCAAGGCCTGATGGGTAGAAACATAATCAACCATCTGCCCCAGTCACAACATTATTGCTGCCAAAGATAAAAATGAAATTTGGATGTTAGCATTAAACATTACCCTGTAGTGTTTCAGGGAAGAGGGAAGGCAACGTTTGTTCCCTCAATATTATAAAGTCCATGTTGCATTTTCTCAGCAAAGAATTAAAGAGAGAGAATGATTTTCAGGTTCATTAAACTTTTATTTGGGAAAAACTGAGAACATTCACATGCTAGGGCATGGGAGATAAAGAGAGAGAGAGAGAGAGAGAGAGAGAGAGAGAGAGAGAGCAAGCAAACACTTACATGGTGATCACATGGTGATCTGGCCAGAAAGAAAGAAAGCTCAGAGGTTGCTCTTTTTAAAACCCAAGCCCCATCTCCACCTTTCTCAGCCATACCTGTAACCACTCCTATTTTCTTGGTGATAACTTGTCCCTCAACATTGCCCCTTTCTAGAAGTATGGACCCAAAATTCTTTTTGGAATGTTGAAGGACAGCATTTCATGCTTCTGTAACTATTTCCTGCTAACATGTGGGCAGTTGCCTGGTTGATCCATACTCCTAGACAGACCTGCTCTGCCCTGACTATTTCCCTAGTATGGTAGGGCTCTACACACTTCACCATGTGGTCATCTGTGCAGGGAGGTCAGGGTGAGGTCGTGTCAGCACCTGGCACTTGATGGCTGAAAGGTAGCGAGATCTATAAATGTTTAGCAAATAGAGGGCCAGAGTATAAGAGTAGAGTCAATTAAAGTTAAGAAACTCAGGATAAGAGATAGTTAAGAAATCTATTGAGATATAAACATTTTCAGGATCCTAGGACTCTAATAATCTTTGAGCTATTACCATAAATGCAGGATTGAGAACTATCTGTGAGGATGGCATTAGAGTAGAGTGTGGGACTTGAGAACATGATTAATGGAGATAGGTCCCTGTACTGAAATAAAAGATATTTATATACATATAATTAACTGTACCACATCAGTCTGACCTGGGGCCCATGTCTATTAATATTTAACTGACCTCTGGGTTCTGGTGAGTTTAGGCTCACCCTGTGGTCACAGCTGTGGCCGTGTCTGTAGATTGCTCTTGGAAATCATCAGTCAACATAGTAAGGTATCAGGCTACAAAATTAACATGCAAAAGTCAGTGGCATTTTGCTGGGAAATTGTGCAGATGCAGTCACATATGCCATGTTGTCCCCTCAGGCTACTGCTAGTTCCCGTGAGAGTTGGGACATTCTTGGAGTGCCTGTTCCACCATGTTGTGCCCTCAGGGCATTGTCTATTTCCCTGCCATATTTGGAGTGCTTTGCTCACTTGTCCCCTCTCCCATTCTCACGGGAGTTATTATCCTATCCTGGAGTGCTATGGTTACTCCTCCCCCTTCCCATTCTTGTGAAAGCTGCTCCTATAAAAGCCCTTCTTCTTCTGCACCTCGCTCTCTTGCCAACGCTTCATTTTGGTGTTCAGAGGCAGGAAAGGTTACTGCGTGAGGCGGCCATTTTCGCTACCTCCACGTGGCCCAACCTGCTTCTCTAGCACCCAACTCTGAGGTGCCAGCGCAAATCAAGATTTGTGTTCCCTCTTTGCTCCGGACCTCCTCTCTCTCTTCTCCGTGGCACACAACAACATCTGGTGCCCAACGTGGGGCACAAACCCATGACCCTAAGATTAAGAGTCTCATACTCTACCGACTGAGCTCGCAGTGCAGGACTGGAACAGCTGAGCGTGTGCGGCCGTGGGGCCTCGGAGCAGCTTCCCAGTTGGGCGGGACTGCATGGATACCACGGACAAGCAGCACCTATTGGACATCCAGCGGGGAGCACAGTTTTACATGGAAGCTCTGTGGCAGGATGGGGCTGGCTGGATCTCTATGTCCCCATCAGATGTGAACTTTCAGGCCATTGAAATGGCTGGCTAGGGCAACCATTACTGCCATGCCCAGATGGGTCCTGACAGTCACTCCAACCCGGAGAAGAAGGCCCGACGAAAACTTCATGTGACCTCTGCCATCTGCCTGGTGTTCATGATCGGTTAAGTTGTCGGTGGATACCTAGCACATAGCTTGGAAATCATGACTGATGCAGCCCACCTGCTCACTGATTTTGCCAGCATGCTCATTAGCCTCTTTTCCCTCTGGATGTCCTTCTGGACAGCCACCAAGACCATGAACTTTGGCTGGCAGTGAGCTGAAATCCTGGGAGCCCTGCTTTCTGTGTTGTCCATCTGGGTTGTGACTGGGATATTGGTCTACCTGGCAGCTGAGCGGCTGATCTCTGGAAACTATGAGATTAATGGGGGGACCATGCTCATCACATCAGGCTGTGCTGTGGCTGTGAATATCATAATGGGAATTACTCTTCACCAGTCTAGCCATAGGCACAGTCATGACAACAGCCAGGACAATAACACCAGTGTTTGAGCTGCCTTCATCCATGTGATTGGAGATTTTCTGCAGAGCTTGGGTGTCCTGGTAGCCACCTATATTTTATATTTCAAGCCAGAGTACAAGTATATTGACACCATCTGCACCTTTTTCTTCTCTGTCTTGGTGCTGGGGACAACCCTGACCATCTTGAGAGACATGCTTCTGGTACTAATGGAAGGGGGAGGAGTAACCATAGCACTCCAGGATAGGATAATAACTCTCATGAGAATGGGAAGGGGGACGAGTGACCAAAGCACTCCAAATATGGCAGGGAAATAGACAATGCCCTGAGGGCACAACATGGTGGAACAGGCACTCCAAGAATGTCCCAACTCTCACGGGAACTAGCAGTAGCCTGAGAGGGGACAACATGGCAGATGTGACTGCATCTGCACAATTTCCCGGCATCTCTCCCTTTTCTTTTATCTAATGCCCAGGGCAACAGTGTGTAAAGTCTATGAACTACTCAGGGTCAGTCTATGAAAAACCAGCAATGTGAAAGGAAGGAAGCTGCTGTAAAATTGTCTAAAGTGTCCAAAGGGTATACCAGCAAGTCCAATAGAAGTCTCAGTCCAAAGTAGGCGACTAGGGAAAGAAATGGCAGGGGATGAAATGATGCATGAGGAAGGTTAGCCTCTGGAATTCTCCTGACTTTCACTTTCTCACCCTTGGCAACAGTCTCTTTGGTTTGCTTTATCTACCCATGTCCTAGGTGCTCAGAATCCTGTACTGTCCATTATAATTGAACCATACATTGAATTATATCCTGGATTTTAGACCTACCTCAGTCCAGAGCTCCAAGAAGCCATTCAATCCTGTATGTTGTGGCACACACTGTGACTCAGCCAGGTGACTGAGTGAGCTGCTGCTCTCACTGTCATGGTCTGTGTCTTGACCTGACCCATTGTGTCCCTGTGGAAAAGATGTGTTATCTTCAGTTTATCAGACTTCCTCTGTCAAATGGAGAGGTGAATGGTTTTTACTGTAATGGAGGAGATGGTTTTTGCCACATGCTTAGAACAATGATCAGCACATGCTATTTTTATTAGTTGTAATATGGTGTTTACCTACAAAATATGCATCTGTGTAGCTGAAGAGAAGTGTGGAGTAATTTTTAGTGTGAGCTCTCTCAGTAAAATCCTCAGCAGAATAGACTGAGCCTAGAATCACTTAGCTTTTGGCTGAGGATTTCATTATGCGTGAGCCAGAACTTTAAATAAGCGGTATGGGCTTCAGTCACTCCTTACCCACCAAGACATGAACCCCAGTTGCTGTATCATCTTGCCTGACCTCTTGACTTACACCCACATATGTACTTCAGAGATACTGAACCTCTGACATGTAACTCCTTTCTGTTTCCATCCCCTCCCATCTCTTTTTATTTTATTTTTTCATTGTATTTATTTATTGGATAGAGACAGCCAGAAATAAAGAAGGTAGAAAGAGGTAGGGAGAGAGACATGCTTGAAGCCCTGCTTCACCACTTACAAAGCTCTCCCCTTGCAGGTGGGTACCGGGGCTGGAACCCAGATCCTTGAGCATTTTTAAATGTGTGCTCAACCAGGTGTGCCACCACCCGCCCTCTCTGATCTCAGATTCAGTGAAAATCTGTTTTCTTCCAGTAGTCTATCTTATTTGCATTGGCCTTCTGGTTAACCACTGTGTATTCCATTTAATACCTGAGTTATCTCCCTGGCTGGTCTTTTATTCTCTGATGCCTAGAGTTAAGAAACCTCAACTCTGCACTTTTATGAAAGTCTGGACATAGGCATGAGGTCATTTCTCTTGACTATCAGATGTCTGTGTTGGTTTCTCTCTCCATGTCTCCACTGGACTCTGAGCTCAGTAGACTGTTACACACTAGTCATAGTACTCAGGGTTGGTTTCTCTTCTCCACATCTCCACAAGACTCTGAGCTCAGTAGACTGTTACATGCTAGTCCTAGTGCTCAGGGTTGGTTTCTCTCTCCACGTCTCTGCTGAACTCTGAGCTCAGTAGACTGTTACACGCTAGTCCTAGTGCTCAGGGTTGGTTTCTCTCTCCATGTCTCCGCTGGACTCTGAGCTCAGTAGACTGTTACACGCTAGTCATAGTGCTCAGGGTTGATTTGTCTTTCCATGTCTCCACTGGACTCTGAGCTCAGTAGACTGTTACACACTAGTCATAGTGCTCAGGGTTGGTTTATCTTCTCCACATCTCCACAGGACTGAGCTCAGTTGATTGTTACATGCTAGTCATAGTGCTCAGGGTTGGTTTCTCTCTCCACATTTCCACTGGACTCTGAGCTCAGTAGACTGTTACATGTTAGTTCTAGTGCTCAGGGTTGGTTTGTCTTTCCATGTCTCTGCTGGACTCTGAGCTCAGTAGACTGTTACACGCTAGTCATAATGCTCAGGGTTGGTCTCTCTCTCCATGTCTCTGCTGGACTCTGAGCTCAGTAGACTGTTACACGCTAGTCATAGTGCTCAAGGTTGATTTGTCTTTCCATGTCTCTGCTGGACTCTGAGCTTAGTAGACTGTTACATGCTAGTCATAGTGCTCAGGGTTGGTTTCTCTCTCCACATCTCCACTGGACTCTAAGCTCAGTAGACTGTTACATGCTAGTCCTAGTGCTCAGGGTTGGTTTCTCTCTCCATGTCTCCATTGGAATCTGAGCTCAATAGACTGTTACATGATAGTCCTAGTGCTCAGGGTTGGTTTCTCTCTCCATGTCTCCACTGGACTCTGAGCTCAGTAGACTGTAACACACTAGTCATAGTACTCAGGGTTGGTTTATCTTCTCCACATCTCCACAGGACTGAGCTCAGTTGATTGTTACATGCTAGTCATAGTGCTCAGGGTTGGTTTCTCTCTCCACATTTCCACTGGACTCTGAGCTCAGTAGACTGTTACATGTTAGTTCTAGTGCTCAGGGTTGGTTTGTCTTTCCATGTCTCTGCTGGACTCTGAGCTCAGTAGACTGTTACACGCTAGTCATAGTGCTCAAGGTTGATTTGTCTTTCCATGTCTCTGCTGGACTCTGAGCTTAGTAGACTGTTACACGCTAGTCATAATGCTCAGGGTTGGTTTCTCTCTCCACATCTCCACTGGACTCTAAGCTCAGTAGACTGTTACATGCTAGTCATAGTACTCAGGGTTGGTTTCTCTCTCCATGTCTCCGCTGGACTCTGAGCTCAGTAGACTGTTACACCCTAGTCCTAGTGCTCAGGGTTGGTTTCTCTCTCCAAGTCTCCACTGGACTCTGAGCTCAGTAGACTGTTATACGCTAGTCATAATGCTCAGGGTTGGTCCTCTAGAAAAACTGCTGTTTGGTCTTCTCTTTATGTATGTTTGAAGGACAGATCTAGACAGAAAGTCAATCTGCAGGTTGAGTTTTCTCTTCTATCTGACAAAAGTGAAAGCAAATTAGACCAAGCATTTTAAATTAGCCATGCCTTTTATGAATGCAATTTAAACTTATTTTATTTCAAAATACACTTAGTGAAACAGCAGCCTATGACACGGTCTGGCACTGTGGTCTCCTGGTCAAGATCTCAAGATGCCTGCCTCCATGGGTGGCCAATACTATATCATTTCTTCTCCAAAACAGAAGATTCCGGGTACATCTGGGTGACAAGTCTAGCAGATGGAGACTTGTCGCAAGTGGCCTCCCCCAGGGCTCTGTTCTGGCTCCTATGCTATTTAATATTTACATCAATGACCTCCCAGAAACTTCTTCTAGGAAGTTCATCTACGCCGATGACATCTGCTGTGCAACTCAGGCATCCAAGCTCGACACGAAAGACATGTCTCTGATATCTGATTACTGTAAAAAATGGTGACTAATTCCTAGCACTGCAAAAACGGTATCATCTGTTTTCCATCTACACCATGCCTCGGCCTCACGTGAGCTTAATGTGCAGCTTGGCGATATGAGAATCCGGCATGAAGCCCAGCCAGTCTATCTTGGCGTTACTCTCGATTGCACTCTGTCATTTCACAAACATCTCATAAAAACTGCAGCAAAGGTGGGCACGAGGAATAACATCATTGCAAGACTGGCCAGCTCCTCATGGGGCGCGAGCGCTTCCACACTACGATCATCATCTCTGGCATTATGCTATTCCACTGCAGAATACTGTGCCCCAGTATGGTTCCATAGCCCCCATGTCCACTTGGTCGATTCCAAATTATATTCCTCCATGAGGATCATTTCTGGAACCATCCGTTCCACCCCGGTTCCATGGCTGCCAGTTCTTAGCAACATCGCCCCGCCAGATATTCATCGGGATGCGGCATCATCTAAGTTCATTTCCCACGTCTACGCTCAACCGGACCTGCCAATATACGCAGATATCTTCACCCACCCTGTTCAATGCTTGACATCTCGTCACCCAATCTGGTCCCCTATGCCTACACTGAACTTCTCTGTTCCAGTCTCTTGGAAACAGAGCTGGCAGTCAGTTGAGGTAAAGAACAAACACCTCATCACAGACCCCTGCAAACGTCAACCCGGCTTTGACCTAGCACGTTATGATTGGGCCCTCCTCAATCGCTATCAAACAGACCATGGCCAGTGCGCTGCTATGTTCCATTGCTGGGGAGCCAGAGATGACCTGAACTGCCCCTGCGGCTACAGACAGACTATGACCCACATAATCCACGACTGCCACCTCTCCAGATTCAAAGGAGGTCTCGAAACTTTACATCAGGCTCAACCTGATGCTGTTGACTGGCTATGGAAGAAGGGCAAATGCTAGAAAAAGAAGAAGTGAAACTATCAAAGGCTCAAGCTTAATTTGGGCAGTGTAGAAGAGACATTGTTGTATTCTGTCCCATGAGAGGAAGAGGAAAGGTTGCCATTCAGTCAGGGGCTAAGATCTCTCTATCTTCCTGCTGTCTCAAGGTGAACTAACCTGAGCCCCCTTGGCAGTCCCAGGTTACCACTGCCAGCCAGCAAGGAGTCCCAGAGAAAAGGACAGCTCTTTTCTGAGTCAGAGGGAGACAAGCACCAGGTTTTTCTCTAAACAGAAGTGATATTTACTACACATTGAAAACTAGTTTTGCACTGTGGAAGTCTAACAGTATTTTACACATTTAGTGGCATAGTATTTGTATGGGGGGTAGATGACTAGAAGCTTTACAAAACATATTTTAGCAAACTAAACTAAAGAAAATTATGTTCTGTGTAGATAAAGAGTGATTCTTACATTTGTTCTATTTATTTGCTTCTTATTTAAATTTTAAATTTTCCAGCTAACAGGAAAGAAATTAAAAATGACAATGACATTTTAGTCTCTTATGATAGTCTATTGAATTAAAATTTAATACAGTAGTGGTTCTTATAAAATAAAAATTGATTCCATGTAGATTTATTGCTAAGAAGGATGGAGTAAAGCAGCCAATCTCAAATCCATTCTCACAGGGAAGGGAAGGTACTGACATCCACTTCTGAAGTCAGCAACAACTGACTGGGTGGGGGAAGATGTGAGATGACCCAGGATACCTACTGGCTGGTGTGTTCTGGTAGGAGGACCCTTATCTAAGGAATGTTTTGGCAGAACACACCTTGTCTGGAGCACATGGATTTATGAAGGGTGTCTGTCTGGGAGGGAACAGATAAGCTAGCTAGCACTCCAGCACCAACTGGGATGCCTTAGAGCTCATGAGGTAAGAACACCACATCTGGGGCCCTGAAAGAGCTTGGCTGATAGGAGCTGAAAGGAGCAGGCACCCAGCACTGGGGCCCAGGCTCTCCCTGACTTATCTGTGTTTTTTGGTTACTTACATACCTGGATTGGGGGAGTGGGGGAGTGAGAGAGGATGGGAAAAGGACACAGAGGTCTGTCTCTAAGCTCCGCTGGTCAGGTTCTAGACTGACCTGTACAAAGAGAAATCATAAGAGAGAGAGCACCATGTTTGATGTGTCAGCTTTTATAGAGATGGAGAAGGGATAGAAAAGAGAGGGAGATATACACTTTAGAGACAGGCAGATAAGAGAGGGAGAGGGAGAGAGAGGGAGAGAGGGAAATGTACACTTTAGAGACAGGCAGATAAGAGAGGGAGAGGGAGAGAGAGGGAGAGAGGGAAATGTACACTTTAGAGACAGGCAGATGAAAGGGAGAGGGAGAGGCAGAGAGGGAAGTGGCAAGGACCCTGAGTTTCCAGGTCTGTTTTGTTTTTCTAACTTGTATAGTGGGCTCAGCCCCCCCCCCCCCAGGGAGGTTTAGTCTTTGTCTTCAGGCACTGGCATCTGGCATCTGCATTTTACAGCCCCAGCAAAAGGGGGAGAGGAAGTGTGTAGCATGGGCTGAGAGGTGGGCCCACCCTTTCCTGGCTCCCAGCCATGCAGGGGAGAGGGTGCTCACATCCTAAGCAGACCCCCAACACAGGCTGCTAGCAGACAGATTTGTAAAGCCTGACACATGACATTCTGACTCTTCTGGGAGTCTTTACACTGTGATGCTGCAGGTTGTCTCAGCAACTTACTAGAGAGAGAGAACAAACTCTATTTCAGTTTTCTAAGTTTTTCCAAGAAGGAGGATTTGGGGGAAAATGAGAGCTGAGTTTTTAAAATCTATTTCTTTATCTGACAGAAAAGAAAAATAAATGATTTGATTGGCAGTAGTGATGGTTTATAGTGTAAATGTTGAATATGTGTATAATTTCTCACCTCCCTAAGACAGACATCTGCAGTGGGCAGAACTCTTCTCTGAATCTTAGCTTAGACACAGGGCACAGGGACTCCTCGGATGGACTTTGAAAAAAGGCAGAAACTCCTCCAATACAGAGAGCTGCAGCAGGCATCCTGATAGGAAAATTCATGTGCAAAAATGATTTGGCCCATGGTCGGTAAAACTATTAAAAAACAGAATAGCAGAGGAAGAGACTGTAGGACAGTGAACTCAGAAGAGCTCTGGCACTGGGAGTCAGATGTGGTTCTGAGCAAAGTCTCCGATTTGTAAGAGAACACAAGGAGAGGACAGCCTCTTTGACACAAGTCAGGGCATGTTTTTATAGTTTGATTGGCCATCAGGCTCTCAGGACATTGGACTCCACAGAGAAAAAGGAGATGAAGCCCAACAAACTGCAACAATCAGACAAGCTCCCAACCTGGCCAATGGAATGAGTGCACACATTTGAAAAATTATCTGGATGTGCCCCTGGGTCATTGCTGGGAGACGGAGCAGTTGTAAGCAAGGACACAGACAGGTGCTCAGAGCGTGTGATAGTCCCCTAGTGGGTCAACATTGCTCACTGTACTGTTTCTTCAGACAGGAAGAAAATGTAGGCCAAGAGACTTTCTTCCCCTGACATCCAGGAGAAAGTGTGTGAAGAGGGCTGCCAACCTCAAAATGTCAAGTATAAATAATACTTCTGTGGCCCCCAAGCAGAAAAGCACTAGGCCAGAAAACAGTCAGACATGTAGGGACTGTGTTGCTCAGCTGCCTCACTCATTGCTTTCCATCCAGGCAGGAATTTATTAAAGGGTTAACTTTGTTAAAGTGTCAAGATAGGGCAAAAGGTCCTAAAGGTTTGAGTGAAATAAAACATCTCTAGAAATATAAACATCTATGTAATAGCTTAGTAGGAAGTATACAGATGAAAATACCATGGAAAAATGATTACTGCAAAAATAAAAGTTGGGGGAAAATCACAGATCTCAAGAAAACAAAAATCACAGATTTAAAATTTGTATCAGTTTGATTACTTGGCTTCTCTTTTTCCACTTAAAAAAATTAACTAGTTACTTTAAGTCTTTATGGAAATATCATTTTATTATAACACTAAAAGGCTTTAAATGTGTATTCTTAAAAACTACATGCATTTTATTTCAAGAAACTTAATTTTTCTGAGCCCTTATATCTTTTTTATAAGGCAGAGATAATATAGACTTGAGATGTCTTTACAAAAACTACATAAGTGATACATATCTGTTTCAGAAAATCAGTTAGTCATAATGAAAATTTGAGTCTCTATGACTATATCTCCATCATCTCTCCTGATAGAAATAAATCTGACTACCTCTAGTCCAGGATGATGCCTTGCCCACAGTGGGTATCCTACACCCATTTGATGAGTGAGTGAGTGAAGACATGGTCTACACAGTTGAGTTGAAGAAATACATGGAGGCTATATTGCGATGGATTAAAGTTCTCTGCTGAAGAATTCTTATTTGCAGCTGAGACATTATTTTATTAAAAGTGTGTTTGTTATTTATTTTATAAGTGATAGTGAAAGGAAGAGAGAGCCAGAGCATCACTCTGGCATTTGCAATACCAGGAGTCACATGTGAGAGCTTAAACTATCAATTAAAACTTTCTTTAAAAAAATATATATATATGCAAATATATGTATATATATATATACATATAGTTGGATAGAGACAGAGGGACATTGAGAGAGGAGGAGTAGATAGAAAGGGAGAGAGACAGAGAGAGAGAGACAGAGAGCCCTGCTTTACCACTTGGGAAGCTTTCCCCCTGCTGGTGGGGACCACAGGCTTGAACTTGGGTCTTTGTGTGTTATAATTTGTGCACCTATGTTGGTCTGCTTCTAATTCTGCTTCTAATACCCCTTCTGTTTTGATCATAACATTAGGTTTGCTTGCATTGCTTAACACTGTGGTCTATTTACATAATCATTGTTTGGTCTGAGACCCACATTGGTTTAATCCCCACTGGTTCTCGCTCTTTTTCCACTCTGCCCCCTCTCCTAGGCACATCATGTTTTCCACCGTTTAATCCCCACTGGTTCATGTACTTTTTCCTTCTCCCCACCCCTATCCTACATACTTCCTCTTCTTGACACTTCTGCCTCAGGAGATATAAAGGACAGGATTTTCTAATGAATAGAGATTGATAGATTGCACTGCATTCCTGCTCATCAGTGAAGATTCCCAACTCAGCCATTAGTCCCTGCTTGTCTGTCTCCTGCCCACAAAGCTAGCCTGGCAACTGGTGCCCAAACAGAGACTGGCACACCTAACCAGGTGTACCACCACCTGACCCCCAAGTAAAGCTTCCTATCTGCTGCGTTAGCTCTCAGGATGCATGAGACATATTGCTATTGATGTGACACAGTGCTGTGGAAGGTGGAATTGAGTGCTGGAAACAGTGGTGTGGCATCTTGATATGGAATGCAGAGGTGAAGTAAGTCAAGCGGATTCAAGAGTCCCCAAGAGATATGGTCTTCTCAACTCTTCAGTGCATTTCTCAACTCTGCCCCTTTCAATGATACTTGGTAGCAACAAAAGGAAAAGCAAGGAAACAGAATGAGGGTAAGACTGAGGAGCAGATCACTGTTAGTCATGGAGACTGTGCTCTGCATGACTTCATACTGAGTGACTCTAAGAGCCAGCAGACCCATAAAGTAGGCACCTTTCCTATTGCTCCTTCTGGTTAGATCATGGGAGTCAGGAAGGCTAAGTACATTGTGGAAGCTACTACTAGAGGGCCTTTCCAACCTAGACTTCTATGACCACCAAACTTGTCTGTTAAGGCACAGTTTTACAGATGGAAGAATAAGAGCAAAGAGGAGGAGGAGAAGAAGAAAAAGAATAAGGAGAAAGAGATGATGAAGAACAGGGGGAGGAGGAAGAGAGAAAAAAACCAAACTCCCAAGGTTAAGCTCAAGGCTCCCCACACTGGGTGGCACTGGGATTGTATGGTAATCACAACAGTCAGCACTTGCCAAAAATTTCTGTTTTGGTAAAATAGCCAAACTTCCTCATCCCTTCTCATTTTTTTCTTTTTTCTCCTAATATTGCAAATATACATTTGAAAAGCATTCTATCATTAATTTTATCCTTATAGTTTGGTTTTGAAGTGTAGGCATTCTACATCACCTACATCATCTACATCTTCAGGGGTAGAAAAGCACCTTGAGGTTTACAGAAAAATAATGTTGAATTAAGTTAACCCAGTGTACCCGTAGCATCCTTTTCTCCTCTTTTTTTCTCTCTCTTTCTCTTTCCTTCTTTATTTCTTCCTTTATATATTTTACTTTTTTGTTGTTGTTGGATAGGACAGAGCAATTTAAAGAGGAGAGGAGATAGAGAGGGAGAGAGGAAGAGAGACACCTTCAACCCCACTTCACCACTCATGATGCATCCCTCCTGCAGGCAGGGAGCTGAGAGCTTGAACTCAGACCCTATGAGGATCCTTGCTCTTAGTGCTATATGGGCCAATAGCCTCCTTCTCAGTACCTCTTCACACAACCGTTTTCCTCTGTAGAGATGTCCAGAGCTGAGAGAAGCTTTGATTCCCAGGAAATCATGGCCACTGAACTGTCATCAAAGCCAGAACATGACATGGAGTGAATGAACATGAAGGAACAGGCATGGAGTCAGACTTCCATTTCATCCTCTGGCAGCCTCATCTTTCTCCAGAGTCTGAAGACATTTCTAGAATGTAGAGAAGCTAGCCCACATTTCTCAAAGATAAAAATGATCTGAGCATGCTCTCGAGGCAGGGTATGAAAGGACAGACAGGGTCATAAGTAAGAGTACTAAATTATAATGAAAAAGAAAGTTGAGTGAAAAGCACACCTGGTGAGTAGGACTGAGGAATCACCTCCTAAGCGGGGTTGGCAGAATTCTTTTTGTCTGAAGTCAAAAGGGAAGATAACAAATCATTGCAGAGGTCTCTGTAAAAGTCAGTGCCTAACTGAGATGCTGATGTGTGTTGGCCTCTTCCCTTCTCTGGATGTCTGCGGGTTGAAGAGCTAACTTCCTTTGACACCTCACTGAAGAGGAGAGAGGTATCTCTTCATGATTTTACATAATGCTGACCTTTCCAAGAAAAAGAAGCTGAGAAACTAATTAATTTTAAAAAGAGGGGTAACTGCAGTGTGTCAGCTTAAATTTGAACCTGAAGATCAAACGCCAGATTTCAGGGCTGTGACAGGAAGCCCCTGTAGATGTATGCCAGTGCAAAACACACTTAATGAAAGAGCTTTTCATCTGAGCACTTGGATTTCAGGTTTAATGGCAGAAATATTCATTAATGTCTCCACCCTCTAATTTGTCTGTGCTGTCATCCTTATTGCCTCCAAGTATACTAAACATATCGTGAGGCTTCATGTTCCCAATTCAAGAGGAAAATGTGTCCAGACTTTCTAAATCACCTAGCAGAATGGCCCTCTGTATCATAAATGCTAGGGATTGTTTTAATCGGCCATGGATGATGTGCATGGTGCTGCTGCAAATTATTCTGGTCTGAGAGGTTGGAGTGTAGGGTACCAACTCAGACTCAACCGTGGCTTGCGCTATCTGCGCGACTTGAGGCCAAGCATTTCACCTTTCCTCATAGCAATTTCCTGGTTTGTAATTTGAAGGCTGCTCATCATTAAATATTTCCTTACATTGGCTGGCAGGTCCCTCCTCCTCATGATGAATCACTGCTTTGTGCAGCCAAGGAGCCACAAGATGACCTTCCATTCTGTGGGAGGGGCAGACCCCTGGGAAACTGGGCAAGGCAGTGAGGAATTGACAGCAGAGTGATGCTGGTCATTGCTGCTCTTCTCCGTGCCACGGCCAAGCCCCAGAGGGAGGGTCTTCCCTCCACAAGCAGGTCTTCTGTGGTTGTGCAGAAGGCAAAAGAGAGGACCAGCTGGGCAAGTGCAGAGTAGGAAAGGGCACTTACAGCATTGTGTAACACATGTGTTCAACCAAGTGTTCAACCGGGCCACCACCTGGACCCTAGCACTGGCTGCATCACTCAGTAACACTGACTGAAACCTTGTTTTCCAGGTCATATGTCCCTGTGGCTTCCACTTACTTCCATGTATCAGGTATTAATACCTTTACTCTCATATGAAACAATATGAGAATGGCTGGGCTCCTCTCTCTTTTTCCTCAGTCCTGTGGAAAAGATACCACATCTGATAATGTGCTCCATTCCGTAAAATGTTGGCTTTATAGCTTATGTAAATATTATGTTATGGATGGGTCCATCAGTTTACAGTTAGATTTGTTTTCAAAATGAGTGGGAATTGAATTTTTAAATGTTATCTTTATTCAGTGGAATTCAATTAACACTTAGAAACAAACAAAAATTAGCAAAAGTCCCAAAATACAGAAACTCAACAGTACACTACTTAATTTCAAAGAGGAAATTAAAAAATAGATCAAAATGTTTTGAGAAATCAATGAAAATTATGAACCTGCTATCACAATACTTGGGACACAGCTAAGGCAGTACTGAGAGAGACGTTCATAGCCATACAAGCACCCATTAGGAAACAAGAAAAAGCACAAATAAACAGCCTGGTTACATACCTTAGAGACCTAGAAGAAGAAGAAAGGAACCCCAAACCCTACAGAAGGACAGAAATAACTAAAATTAAGGCAGAAATAAATAACATCGAAAATAATAAAACCACACAAAAAGATCAAAGAAGCTAAATGTTGGTTCTTCAAAGGGTAAACAAAATCGACGAACCTTTAGCCACCCTCACAAAATCAAAAAGAGAGAAGACCCAAATAATCAGATTGTAAATGAAAGAGGAGATATCACAACAGACATCACAGAAATTCAACATATTGTGCAAGGCTTCTATGAACAACTTTATGCCACCCAGCTAGAGAACCTGGAAGAGATGGACAAGTTCCTAGATATCTATAAATATAAACTCCCAAAATTAAATAAAAAGGAACTAGAAAATATGACCAGGCCAAACACAGCCAAAGAAATTGAAACAGTTATCAAAAAACATTCACAAAAATGAAAGTCCCGGACCAGATGGTATTATAAATGATTTCTACAAAACCATCAAGGAGGAATTAATACCTCTACTTTTAAGAATCTTCCAAAATACTAAAGATACAGGAATACTCCCATCCAGCTTCTATGAAGCCAACATCACTCTGACACCAAAAGCAGACAAGGACACAACCAAAAAAGAAAACTACTGACTGATATCTATGATAAACATAGATGCTAAAATATTGAACAAAATTCTAGTCAACTGGATACAGCAATATATTAAAAAGATTGTTCATCATGACCAAGTGAGGTTTATCCCAGGGATGCAAGGTTGGATTAATATATGTAAATCATTCAAAGTGATCCACCATATCAATAAAAGCAAAACCAAAACCCACACGGTTTTATCAATAGATGCAGAGAAAGCCTTTGACAAAATACAACATCACTTTATGATAAAAACACTATAAAAAATGGAATAGATGAAAATTCCTCAAGATAGTGGAGTCTATGTATAACAAACCTACAGCCAACACCACAATCAATGGTGAAAAACTGGAAGCATTTCCCCTCAGATCAGGTACTAGACAGGGCTGCCCACTATCTCCACTGATGCTCAACATAGTGTTGGAAGTTCTTGCCATAGCAATCAGGCAGGAGCAAGGAATTAAAGGCATACAGATTGGAAGAGAAGTACAATTCCCTATTTTCAGATGATAAAATAATATACCTAGAAACCCTAAAGAATCCAGCAGGAAGCTCTTGGAAATTATTAGGCAATATAGTAAGGCATCACGCTACAGACCCCCAGCCTGTCTCTCTTTCCCTAGTGGGTTTGGGCTCTGGGAAATCTGGGCTCCAGGACATATTGGTGGGGTTGTCTGTCCAGGGAAGTCTGGTTGGCATCATGCTAGCATCTGGAACCTGGTGGCTGAAAAGAGTGTTACACCATTTTTATGTGCACAGTATTTAACATAACAACATACAACTATAATAGTACTGTCAAATTTCAGTTACAGACTACTTTTCCTTAATTTTTTACTTTTTATTAATGATTTACAAAATTACAGCATAACAGGGGCACAACTCCACACCACCCCCACCACCAGAGTTCTGTGGCCCCAGTCCCTCCACTGGAAGCTCCAGCCATTCTCCTGAGGTTGCAGATATTTGTCAATTATTATTTCTGTAGCTATCTGTCTATATTTGTATGTAGTTACCCATTTTTAGGCTCCAGCTTCTCTTCAATTACATACTATTTTATAAAGTATGTATTGGTAGGATATAGACAAGACAAATAATAAAAGTGAATAAAATATAAATTACATAATGATGAAATAATTCAACATTTCATTGACTACTAATGATAGAAATAAGAATTGAGATAGGCAAAATGGAACAATTTCTAAATTCAAAACACATATGTAAAACAAGACATGTGAACACTCTGAAACGCAAGCAGATAAAAGCAAGTATGATTTGGTGTGTATAGAAAGTGATATAGTGGGAGTCGGGCTGTAGCGCAGCGGGTTAAGCGCAGGTGGCGCAAAGCACAAGGACTGGCATAAGGATCCCGGTTCGAACCCCGGCTCCCCACCTGCAGGGGAGTCGCTTCACAGGCGGTGAAGCAGGTCTGCAGGTGTCTATCTTTCTCTCCTCCCTGTCTTCCCCTCCTCTCTCCATTTTTCTCTGTCCTATCCAACAATGACAACAACAATAATAACTACAACAATAAAACAACAAGGGCAACAAAAGGGAATAAATAAATAAAATAAATATTAAAAAAAGAAAGTGATATAGTTAAATAAGAAAGTAGAAAAGGAAAAAGAAACACAAAGGAGTGGAAAGAAAATATCAACTACACTACTGAACAGAAAGTACTGAGTCTGAGTACCCAGTCACTTGGGTATTGGGAATCAGAACTCATTTTGTCTGGTATTTAGAAATCTTAACCTTCAAGTATGTTCTATAACTTTTAGTGCTTGTAATGTAGTATACATTTAGAATATACAAAGAAAAAGACGCTTATGATGACAGTTAATCTTAGCAAAGTTTGTATACTCACATAACCTACCTTGATCGCCAGCTAAAGCTTGTGTTAGGTGTGCTGTTGGTTTGTTAGTGGAGCGACTTAATATATGTGAAAACAAAGCTGGCTGCCCAGTAATGAAAGAACCAACATGCTGTTACCTGTCAGTGTTTACAACACAACACTATGCCTTCAAGTCTACACTGACTCTCTTCTTTTCAGTGTGTCTGTTTGTTTGTTTTCTTTCCAACTTTGGCTCCTCACTGATCTGGGCTAGCTTTTCTAAGTAAAGGAGACAGGAGGAGTGAGGGAAAGTGCCCCCAGCTTGCCCTGGCAGGTGGGAGTCGCCTAAGTGATTAAAGTCAGCAACTTTCCAAGTGAGCCACCTTGCCAACATTATACTAATTCTCTGAAACAGGAAATTAGCATCAGGAAATGGTGTAAGTATAGGCTTCACACACACACACACACACACACACACACACACAAATAGCTTTCAGATGATCATTTAGAAGCCTAGTGTTGGTATACCAAGTAGAGTCCCCAGGTCCTTTCGGGGTGTCTCTCTCCTTCTCCGGCAGGGTGTCCTCCTTGGGAAAGGTATCGGGCTGGTTCTTTCTCGCTCACGACAGGGGTGACACGAAGTAAAAGACACCAGGGGACTCTTAGCATGAATCTAGAAACTGAGTCCTTGAGTCCCAGAATCCTAGAGTCCGTTTATTAGCAACGTGGACATGAGTTAAATAGAAAAGCAATGAAGTTAATTATTGTTGAAATATGACAGAAATTACAGGTTTCTTAACAGTCAGCATGCCCCTAAGGTAGGGGGTTGGTATGACAGGAATTGATGAGATACAAGACAGTTATTTTCCATAACACAAGCAACTTAATTATCCAAAGGTATTTGAGAGAAGCATAGGGGTTAAACCCGTAGGGTGAGACCGAGAGAAGATGGATATCAAAAGGCCATAGAGTTTGGAATTTCTCTTGTCTGGGGTCTGAGGTGTGTGATGAAGTGTGTGATAAGGTGTGTTCTTCTGTGATCAGAAGGTGACTTTGAATAAGTGAATCTGCGGCCATGTGGCCTGCAGTTAATGGAGGGAAGTACTGGGGTATCTGTGGGCCTGAGAGTCAAGAAGGAAAGAACCAAGTCTGAGTTTCCCTCCTTATGCTCACCTCGGTTGAGAGAGACTTACCAAGAGGTTATCTTCTCAGACCTCCATCCAAAGATGGGGGTGGTTCTCCCTAAGCTCTATCAGGCTCACACATGTTCCCAACATCTCCTCCTAATTTCTTTAATTAATGAACTGTGTTTATGGATCAATGTCAGTTAGAGCATGTCTTTCCTCTAAAGGAATACGAGTGTAAGGGTGAACTGAGACTCTCTGTACTGTAACATTAATTATGTCATGTATGCGTTTCTTGAGGAATTGAATGAGGCAAGGAATAATCAGCGATAGAGCTACCATAGCTAGCAAAGGGCCTAGGAGAGGTAGAAGCCAAGCAGTTAAAGGAGAAGAGAACCAGGAGTTAGTATTGAAAGGGGAAAAGGAATTCTTAATATCACAGCTAAATTTGTGCAAGATATTAACATTTCAGTTTTACAAATCTAATTTCATTTACAAAAGAAACAACATTTTTCTAGACAAAGATCACACTATTTAGCATAAATCAAGTCCAAACCATGGTAGTTCTGGAGTACCACCTTGGCAAGGGAGTTCATCTGTCTCTGGAGAGGCTCCAAGCTGTCCGAGGTGAAGTCAAATGGACTGTCGAAGTTGATTTTCAATGCCTCCAGCAGCATAGAGAGATTGTCCCAAAGTCCACCAGCAAGTTTAAGGGATGCAGTCAGTTGATGTGATGTCCAGGGGAGGAAACAGCACGTCTGGTCCTCTAGTGGGTCAGCGCCAGCTGATGAAATTCTTCTTCTTCATAGAGGGTCAGCTGTGGAATAAGAAAAACTAGGAGGCAAGGACCAGGTAGAGAAGAACTGACACGAAAATTAGGTCAGCAGAAAGAGAATTGGGTAGGCTGGTGAGGTTAGCTGGAGTATATACTGGCATGGTGTCCTTTAATGGTAAGGACTTGCCAACAGGGACTCTGTGGATTTTCCAAGAGCAGTAATGTCATCCACCATAATAAAAGGAAAACAAACATTCCAGCATTGAAAAAAGAAAAAAGAAAAAAGAAAAAAAATGTGTCTCTATGACTATGTGTCTCTATAAATTGGGTGGCTTTGTCAATGAGATATAATAAATGGACAATTTGGATTTTTGTAAATATTAAGAAGGTTTAGTAAAGTTACTTCATTGATACTTTAGCCAACTGAATACTGGGGGGTGCATTTCCCTTCTTTTTTTTTATTAATTGAGCTTAAGGGTTATAGTTTTTCTTGTTTGAGCTGTAGCCCACATAAATTTAGAAAAAGTACCAATTGAGAAAAAAAATTGTTTACCAAACATGGGCAGGTGAGTTACATCAATCTGCAAGAGAGCACTGGCTTTTATCAATGGGGATTAGTCTTCAAATTCTGCATAGCAGGATCTTAATTAAACAAAGCAGGAGCAAGTAAAGTGCTCTCACTATGGCAGGTCAAGCATTAAAATTTAAGACGCTTGCAAAAAATGAAAAAAAAAATTTAGGATATGAGTGACTTTAGGAGTCATCACACACCCATAAATAAAAAAGAAAAATGTTTGTCTTTAAATCTTACCATATGAGCAGTCGGTTCTTCATCTGTAGATTATACCTATAATTATTTACTTAAGAGAAAATAATGTGTACCAAGTTAGAAGTTTAATGGTTAGAATTGGCTTGAGTTCCTTCATATGATTTTAGAAGGCTCTTTATTAAAATATACCAGTATGTTATAGAAAGTCAATACCTAATGTGTTGACATGATAAAATGCTTACTATTATTATTATTTTTTTAAATCACTTAAACAATTTTAAACTTAGTTTGTTAGAATCTTTGTTTATCACAAAGCTTATCACACCCTTAGGGCAGCTATAAACAAGGGTGGGTACACAACTTAATTGATCTTTCACTTAAAAAGCTAAGATAAACCTCATAGCTTAAATGTCTAAAAATAAATTTTTACTGTTACATTTATTTTAGATGACAATATTAGACTAAATAATTTTGTTGAATCACATCTGCCGAATAAAAAAAAATTTATCAGGCCAGGAATATCATATTTAACCCTTTGTTCCTGGCAAGGCCATTGTTCTACCCTGACTGGGTCATTAGAAAGCCATTCTAGGTGAGGGGTTTCGTGATGAACAGTGGCGTTTAGAATTGGGGGTGTTGGTAAGATTTAGAATTTTCACCCTCATGAGAGAGGCGCCCTGTAGAGGGGTCAGAACAGATAGTCACATTTAAAGATTCTAATAAATCTCTGCCCAATAGGTTAGTGCTGATTTCAGCGATCAAAGGGCGGAAAAGTCCGGTAGTCCCATCAGGATCTTCCCAAACAAGTGGGTCTTGGGTCTGAAAGGCCTGTGTAAGGCCGCCCACCCCATGAAGTCTAGGTCCAGGGAGGAGATTCCAGTGCCTGGGCACCTCCTTCTGTCTTAAAATAGTTCTGTCAGCTCCGGTATCAATCAGACATTTAAAAGGTTTTTTGTCAATCAGGAGTGTCATAATTGGGTGACCTCGTTCAATAACAGGGGTAGTCCACAAAACTTCTGGCTCTGGACTAGCACCTATCCTTTCCAGCTGGCTATCTTTATCCTGGGTCCTCTCATGGACTGGGTGCTCTCCCCTATGCTCAGCAGGGAGCAGTGCAGGGGGCACCGGACAGGCTCCCTGGCTGGATGGAGGCGTGATATCTACAGAGCATTTTATTATTTCCATATCTTTCCCTCTTTCAGGGGCTAAGGGTTGCCCCAAATCTAGTTTAAATCTTTGTCAAAGTCTGGTAAAGGTGTGCCATCTTTATGCGTTTTAGAACGACACTCTTTTCTCTGATGATAGCCCTTCTGGCACCGAGAACAAAGTGTCTTAGCTTTCTGGTTGCCAGATGGGGTGCGGGGTCCCTGTTTGCCTTTAAAACACTGGTTACGCCAGTGCCCCTCGCGACCGCACTGAAAGCAGGCTCCCTTCTGTTTATCTAGGGCAGCTGCAAAAGCTTGCGCCAAAGTGGTGGCCTGGTGAGTGCTGGACCCTATCTCTTGAGTGGCTAAAATCCACTGACTTGGGGTCTCATTCTTTAGAGACAAACATGCCTGACAGAAGTCTGGAAGCATTCCTTACCATACTATAGTTTTTAATAATAACTGACAGGCATTTGGATCAGAAAATTTTCTCTCTAGGCTGGCCTGTACTCTGGTGATAAACTTACTTAAAGACTCGTCTCGCTCCTGGCATAGGCTAAGTATAGGGGCAGGGCTCTCACCTGTAGGCGGTGTTAATCGGTCCCATGCCTGCATTGCACAGAGGCGCACCTGGTCAAAGTAACCAGGTGGAAACCTGGCCTCTGCCTGAAGAATTCCGGTGCTCAAGCAGCCTGTGCCAAATAATGCATCGAAATTCCAATCTGGCTGCCCTTCAGTATTTCTACGGGCTTGCTGCAAACACTCATCCCGAAAAAATGCTTCCCACTGGAGAAAAAGTGGGCTAGGCAGTACAGCTCTCATAATATCTATCCAATCTTGGGGTGTATTTAAACTTTGTAGATAACCCTGGAGAATAGACTTTGTCCAAGGGGAATGAACCCCGTCTTCCCGAATAGCGATTTTGAGTTCTTCTAAATCAGAAACTGCATAGGGGTACCAGGAGCTAGGTTTCTGCCTGTTTGGGACCAAATTTACAGGGTACGCACTAAGCTTTCCCGGGGAAAACTGATCTCTTAGCTAGCATAAGCGTTCAGAGTCTGTCATAGCCACTTTTGGAGTGACAGGGAGCAGTGAGGTAGTTGGAGCAGGAAGAGGAGGGAGAGGGGCGGTGCACAGGGTCTGTGCAGGTGGCTGTGGATCCCGCAACTGCCTTTCATTTACTGGCATGTCCTGCGGCTCTGGCACAGCCAGAATCACTGGCGCGGGCGATAGAGCCTGTTGTGCCGAGGGCAGCTGCGCTTGTGGAAGCTGTACAGGTTGTGGCAGTGACGGCAATGAAGCCATGGGCGCCTCTAAGTGCACACTGGGTTGTGGCAGTGATGGCAATGAAGCCGTGGGCGCCTCTAACTGCGCACTGGGTGCAGCCCGCGGTGACTGACATGGCGGCTGAATCGGAAGTGCCTGTGCCTTCGGAGCTGGCTCTGTTACTGCCCAAGGCGGTGATACAGGCAAAAATAATGCTTGTGGTCCAGGGGGCAACACCGGAGACGGTGGCCTGGTCCGTGCAGGGAAGGGCAGGGGTATCTGAGGAGGAGGCGGAGGTGGAGAGGAAGGTGCAGAGAATGGTGGAGGGAGAGACGGAAACTGCAGAACAGATTCTTCAGATTCTGTCCTTTCTGGAGAAAAAAGCTTAGACTTAGCCAAGAGAGCAACCTGATCCCTTAATTCCTGAATAGCAGTCTCAAGGCTAGCCTCTTTTTTAGTATCTGATCCTTTCAATTCCTTTAAGACTTGTACTGGGGGTGCCAGAGTGGCCCCGCCCTCCAGCGACTTGGCTGAGGGAGAGTTGTCCCTTTTCTCTGGTTCCTTAGCAGATGCCGCACACTGTTTTAATGCAGCAATGATTGCCAGGAACTGAACATCTAGTTCTCTTAATCCTTCAGCTTCCTCCTTGTGGGCTAAATATGCCACACAGGCCCATGACTTTGGGTCATAGATATGCTCTTTCCTAAACCAGGGGGCTACATGAATCACCACATTCCAAAATCGTAGGGCCTGTTTCTTTGATAGCTTTAACGCTCTGGTAGCTAACAAGTCTCGAAAGCACTTAATTGGAGGTTCCTCCTGGGTTGAATAAAAATTCCCCATGTCAGTTTAGCTCAGAAATTAGGTGAGGGTCTAGAGCAAATGTTACAAAATTTGGATAGGAGGAAAGATTAGGTCAGACCCGTTAAGATTCACGGGGGAAGAATACTCAGTTTCTCAGAGCCTGGCCAGGGTTCTGTTCCACTGAGGTTCTCCCTCTGTATCCTCTTCACGAGCTTCCCTGGAGTGTGAAAAGATAGGGAGAAGGACAGAAAGATCACAGGGGCTCAAATGAGAGCCTTGGGGTTACCTTTCCGATGTGCTTCGCTATATCTTCTTGATTTCCTGAAGCCACGGTCCTGATCCCCTCAGTTGGGCCAGCGTTTTTCAACTGGGTAAAGGCTGATGCCTGATGGGCCGATTTTCCTCTTGAGGTCGGGAAATTCTGCCCCACGCTATGGGCGCCAGATTTCGGGGTGTCTCTCTCCTTCTCCGGCAGGGTGTCCTCCTTGGGAAAGGTATCGGGCTGGTTCTTTCTCGCTCACGACAGGGGTGACACGAAGTAAAAGACACCAGGGGACTCTTAGCATGAATCTAGAAACTGAGTCCTTGAGTCCCAGAATCCTAGAGTCCGTTTATTAGCAACGTGGACATGAGTTAAATAGAAAAGCAATGAAGTTAATTATTGTTGAAATATGACAGAAATTACAGGTTTCTTAACAGTCAGCATGCCCCTAAGGTAGGGGGTTGGTATGACAGGAATTGATGAGATACAAGACAGTTATTTTCCATAACACAAGCAACTTAATTATCCAAAGGTATTTGAGAGAAGCATAGGGGTTAAACCCGTAGGGTGAGACCGAGAGAAGATGGATATCAAAAGGCCATAGAGTTTGGAATTTCTCTTGTCTGGGGTCTGAGGTGTGTGATGAAGTGTGTGATAAGGTGTGTTCTTCCGTGATCAGAAGGTGACTTTGAATGAGTGAATCTGTGGCCATGTGGCCTGCAGTTAATGGAGGGAAGTACTGGGGTATCTGTGGGCCTGAGAGTCAAGAAGGAAAGAACCAAGTCTGAGTTTCCCCCCTTACGCTCACCTCGGTTGAGAGAGACTTACCAAGAGGTTATCTTCTCAGACCTCCATCCAAAGATGGGGGTGGTTCTCCCTAAGCTCTATCAGGCTCACACATGGTCCCAACAAGGTCCCACCTGTAGGGGTATAAGCATCACACGTGCTGAAGCAATGCTGCAGGTCTCCCTCTCTCTCCTTATTTCTCTCTGTATCATAATAAAAAAAGGAAAGAAAAATGGCTGCCAAGAAAGGCGCAATTGTTGTATAGGTAACAAATCCCAGCAATAACTCCGCTGATAGAGAAAGAAAGAACGAAGGAAATAAGGAAAGAAAGCAACAGAGAGAAAGAAAGGGCGATGGAAAGGGAGAAAGTAAAGAAAGGAAGAAAGGAAATCAAGTCAGAATGGTAGTTTGCTCTTCAGTGAGAGTTAGTGACCAGGGTCTACAGGCTCCTGGCTGCCGTGTCCCTGTGTGAGTCCCCTTTCTGATACTTTCGGGCTGATCCCTCTGACAAGCTGCTCACTCTTCTGGCTCAGCGTTTGTCCAGTAAGCAATCCAGCTGAGCCCGAGACAGCACGCAAGGCTTCCATCCACCAGTGAGGCTACACACTCTTTCCAAGCAAATGCCGACATTCAGGCGCATTCTGCTTTGTTTTCTAAACATACAGACAATAAAGTGTTTACTAAGTTAAAGGGCAACTTTGTGGTCAGATCATTTTATTAATTCTCAGATCATTTGCTGGCTTTTAGAAGTTGCTCTTGTGACCTTTTATTTAATAGTCCTGTCTTTGGGTAAATGAGACTCGCCTTACTATTGGTATGCTTCTAAATTCTGCATCTAAGACCCCTTCTATTACATTGCTTAAGGCTGTGGTCTGTTTACATAATCACTGTTTTACCTGGGTCCTGCCCTGCCTGCAGGGTACTGGTTTAATCTCCACTGGTTAGATGGAAGCTTTCTATGTTCTGTTTGTGCTTTTTTTTTTTTTTTTTCAATTTCAACTGATATAAAGGCATAGGTTCATAT